>NC_091468.1:58767135-59007135 GCF_027789765.1 Dendropsophus ebraccatus | reverse complement strand
GAGGTGAGGGGATGATGGAGGTGACAGAGGAGGTGAGGGGATTATGGGGGTGATAGAGGAGGTGAGGGGATTATGGGGGTGATAGAGGAGGTGAGGGGATGATGGGAGTGACAGAGGAGGGGATGATGGGAGTGACATAAGAGGGGATGATGGGGTGACAGAGGAGGTGAGGGGATGATGGGGGTGATAGAGGAGGTGAGGGGATGATGGGGGTGATACAGAGGATGATGGCGGTGACAGAGGAGGTGAGGGAATGATGGGGGTGATAGAGGAGGTGAGGGGATGATGGGGGTGACAGAGGAGGTGAGGGGATGATGGGAGTGACAGAGGAGGGGGATGATGGAGGTGACAGAGGAGGGGGATGATGGAGGTGACAGAGGAGGGGGATGATGGAGGTGACAGAGGAGGGGGATGATGGAGGTGACAGAGGAGGGGGATGATGGAGGTGACAGAGGAGGGGGATGATGGAGGTGACAGAGGAGGGGGATGATGGGGGTGACAGAGGAGGTGAGGGGATGATTGGAGTGACAGAGGAGGGGATGATGGGAGTGACATAAGAGGGGATGATGGGGTGACAGGAGGTGAGGGGATGATGGGGGTGATAGAGAGGATGATGGGGGTGATATAGGAGGGGGATGATGGGGGTGACAGAGGAGAGGATGATGGGGGTGACAGAGGAGGTGAGGGGATGATGGGGGTGACAGAGGAGGTGAGGGGATGATGGGGGTGACAGAGGAGGTGAGGGGATGATGGGGGTGACAGAGGAGGTGAGGGGATGATGGGGGTGACAGAGGAGGTGAGGGGATGATGGGGGTGACAGAGGAGGTGAGGGGATTATGGGGGTGACAGAGGAGGTGAGGGTATGATGGGGGTGACAGAGGAGGTGAGGGGATGATGGGGGTGACAGAGGAGGTGAGGGGATGATGGGGGTGACAGAGGAGGTGAGGGGATGATGGGGGTGACAGAGGAGGTGAGGGGATGATGGGGGTGACAGAGGAGGTGATAGGGCCGGATTTAGCATCGGGGGTCTAATGGGGCAGAAAAATCCTATGCAGACCTGAGAGGGATCCGGGCAGCTGTCAGTGAACCGGGCCGGCGAGGACTGGTGGTGCGCGGGGATCCCCCGCTCCGGGCTGTGACAGGAGTGGAATGCAGCCTGGGAGATGGGGCAGCCCCGGCGTCCAGGGCCACCAGGTGGAAACAGCGGCGGCGGCGGCGGGCGGTGGACGCCGGGGCTGCCCCATCTCCCAGGCTGCATTCCACTCCTGTCACAGCCCGGAGCGGGGGATCCCCGCGCACCACCAGTCCTCGCCGGCCCGGTTCACTGACAGCTGCCCGGATCCCTCTCAGGTCTGCATAGGATTTTTCTCGGGTCCGGCAGCCGCAGGGGGGACAGCATGCAGCAGACGCTGCTGTGCCCTGCTCCCCCTGCCATCAGCCTTACTCTCTCCATCTTCCCCCCGCAGCATCTCTAAACCTGTTCCCCCACAGAACGCTGCTGAGCTGCTGCTGGGGGAAAGAAGGAGAGAGCTGCGGTGACTGGTGCCGGGACATTGCTGGGTGATAGCAATGTCCCGGCACCCAAAGCAAAAGTTTATTCAATTTCTCCCCCTCCGGCGGGGGGCGGGGGGGAGAGGGGGCGGGGGTGGAGAGAGAGCTGCACACAGTTCTCCTGTACAATCACTGTGCGGTCTCTCTCTCCTCCCCGATTCTCGGGCTGGGACCTCAAGAAAATGGCGCCGCCACCCGCCCCATGTACTGTAGCTGTGTACTGCGCATGTCTATGCACATGCGCAGTACACAGTGACGGAGCCTCCAGTGAAGTGAACCAGACGGACTCCGTCGGTTCACTTCAATGATGTGGAGGTGCCGTATAGTGTCTGTGTGTGTGTCGTGAAATGACGTCACACACAGACACTATAAACATGGCAGCCCCCTGTGCAGCAATACATTTTAGAAAAAAATACTGAAACACTACATAAAAAAAAAAAAAAAACATCCAACAGACTCATTTATACTTAGTACTTTTCATTAAAAAATTTTCAAAAATGTGACACTGTCCCTTTAACACAGAATGATCAGTGATTTTAATGTTACAAGTTATACTGAATATTTTCCCAAAAAGTTATATATCAATCTGCTCAGTTCTTCTTGCTCTATAACATGATGGTGATAGATTTGACAGCCTTTTCTTGGTGACAGGTTCCCTTTAAAATGTAGAGTACCTAGTTGGTTTATATTAGCTTGCAATCTCTATAGTTTTAGTGTTGTACATTCTGGGAGGTTTCATCCATGAACTGGATGTACCAAATCTGGCCACAGCTGTTGTATTTTCTACACAACCCAATTTAGTGTTTGACTTGAAATAACAGAAACATTGGGTCTGGGAGCAGTTTCCACATAGAGCTTTGCCGCAATCCATGTGACATCTGCTCTATTGTCAGAGTTTCTCTATTCAGATCCCCTTGTATGTTACACCTGGTACTTCACAGTACTATGTTCTAAGCTCCAGGAGTGAAATCCATGTGTGTGTGTGACATCTGCTGGGGTTAGTGATCTCCATGATATGATGTGCCATGACCATTGTTAGGTTCTTAGCCAATATCCTCTGCGGCTCTGAGTGGTTTAATAATTAATGGTTGTCACTTATTGGAAATAAGATGAAGATGATGTGGTACCCGTCCTATACAATATGGACCTTTAGAGACTACTATGGAACCTCTTATGTGATTTTTGGTCAAAACTTTCTTACTGTTTGGTGCCGGTTAGAAATGAGCGAATATCGAGAATGCTCGAGTTAATCTGAACCTGAACGTTTAGCATTTGATTAGCGGGGGCTGCTGAAGTTGGATAAAGCCCTAAGGGTGTCTGGAAAACGTGGATACAGCCAATGACTATATCCATGTTTTCCACCTAGCCTTAGGGCTTTATCCAACTTCAGCAGCCACCGCTAATCACATGCTGAATGCTCAGGTTCGGACAAACTTGAGCATGCTCGATATTCGCTAATTTCTAGTGCCAGTCCATCCCTTCTCAAATAAAGGATGTTGCAGAGCCCATAGCTGGTTGTTGTCCTCAGTACAAACGTATGGAATAAGTCTAGACCTCTGGTTAAAGGGCAAGTCATAAACATTATTGAGATGTTGTCCATGTTCCTCTATGGATCTACGTGGTTCCCTGTTCAATGGTTGTCCCTTGACCAAAAAAAATAAAAATAAAATAAAAATGGAAAAGATGTGGTAGCCTGAACTGCGCACTGCACATGGTCCAACATTTATGGTACTAAGCATGTCTTCCCAATGCTCTCTTCTCATAGTAACCGATACTGTACACTATACATGGACCAGCACTTTAAGGGTGTGTTGACACGTACAGGATCTGCAGCAGATTTGATGGCGCAGATTTGAAGTTGCAGATTCAAAGCAACTCAAATCTGGGCTATCAAATCTGCTGTGGATCCTGTACGTGTGAATGCACCCTAATACAGAATTGGCACAACCAATATGAAACTATTTATAGAATCCTTGGCCAATAATACCTCTTGTGCAAAGATGGTCATTCTCTTCATAGCTTGCCACAGCTATAGCAGAGGTGGCCTTTGGTCAATGCCCACTAAATGCAAATTTACATTAAGGATCTATCATAATCAATGCTGAGTTTATCATGAAGACTTTTGGCCAACATCCTCTATGTATCCAAGAGGTTTCCTGTCCAGTGGTAACTTGTTGAAGATGGAGAAAAGGTGTTATCTTCTACTGTATGCTAAATACAAGTCTATACAAAGTAACATACATCTACTGTTCAGAAGTGGTCCTTCAGTTGATAGACCAGGGATAGGGAACCTTCAGCCCTCCAGCTGTTGCAAAACTACAATTCCCTTGTCAAACCTTCTGCATTTGATTCCTGATGCCTTCCCAGTCGGTGGGAAAGGAGGAGACAGCCCGGTTACCACCTGGAATTCTGGGATTCAGCCTAGATAATGAACTGAATCCTGGAATTCCAGGCAGTACCCGGGCTGTCTCCTCCATAGAGCGGGAAGTTATCAGGAATCAAATGCGGAAAGTTCAACAAGGTTCGAGTTCTATAAAACGTAAGATTTTCCGATGTTCGATCATTTGTACCTAATGGACCCTTCTCGAAGATGGCGGAGACATATGCAGCTTTTCATAGGATATTTTGTCGATAGCTTCTATTGAGAGGTGATCCTTCTAATTATAACCCATAACAAAGAAGATGACATATTAACAGGAGTTTACACACACACACACACACACACACACCTCAATACTGAACCAATGATATACAGTACCAACGCCATAGCCAAGTACTTAAACTTCCTCTAAGGACCTAAGTGGTTTCCTCCCCAATAAACCCTCCTCAAGGATGGAGAAGACTCATAGTATAATCTAATCACACGGGAATTTAGAGCCTGTGTTATACATTCTCATCCATTACTCTAACATGATGTTTTTAAGGGCGTCCTTGACTTTGAGCTGCAATGATAAGATCTCCCATCATGGAGTGAGATGCAGCAATGCATCATGGTGCCGAGTGTAACATAATTGTCATTTGAGCAGTGATATTGGTGTCTACATAAAATAGCGCTTGCAGCCCTGGTCCCCGCTTTGATAAAAAATGTATTGATTAGCCAAGTTACAATCCATCCATTTGGGAGCACAGATTGGTTTTTAATAACCTGAGGAAGCTCAAAAGACAGAAGAGAAGCTCTGGCAAATGAGTTTACAGCTGACGAAATGAAAGCTCCGAGATGCACCTGGGTACCCATTTGGTTAAACCTCAGCCTGGGCAGGGAGTCGCACAGATATTGATATTTTCAACTTTTATGATTATGACACTCATTGGAAAATAATAAAAAAAAACACAGGACCCAGGGTGAAGGTAACAGGATCCTATGTCTAAAGGAATTTCCCACAATGGTTTGATGGTGCTATAAAGCAGCTGGATGTCACATTACATGGACAAATATATGTCCTGTCCTCTGGTAACAAGGGGGGGGGGGGGAAACGGAGTGTCAGAGACTCCATCGAGAACAAGAGAAAAGGGATAAGGTACTTATAAAGACTCAAAGGTACTTATAAAGGAATGATTTTATTTGCTCTGTGAAAAACAATGGATATCTGGACATCTGTTGATTGCATTGGTGTGGATGCGCTGGGTTGGGGGGCGCTGATGTTGTCCACGGGCAGAGTGTGGGGCTGGCAGAAGTGGAGAGACGGGAGCAGTGCGAGACAGGAGCAGGGGAGATGGGAGCAGTGACAAGAGCGGAGGAGATGGGAGCAGGTGACAGGAGTGGGGAGAGACAGGAGCGCTGACAGGACTGGGGAGACGGGAGCAGGTGACAGGAGCGGGGAGAGAGAGACAGGTGCGCTGACAGGACTGGGGAGAAGGGAGCAGGTGACAGGAGCGGGGAGATGAGGACAGGTGACAGGACTGGGGGAGACGGGATCGGGTGACAGGAGCAGGGAGATGGGGGCCGGTGACAAGAGTGGGGGAGATGGGAGCAGGTGACAGGAGTGGGGAGAGACAGGAGCGCTGACAGTACCGGGGGAGACGTGAGTGGGGAGATGGGAGCAGGTGACAGGAGCGGGGAGATGAGGGCAGATAACAGGAGCGGGGAAATGGGAGCTGGTGTTGGGAGCGGGTGAGATGGGGCCCAGTGACAGGAGCGGTGGAAATGGGAATGGGTGAGATGGGAGCAGGGGAGATGGGAGCAGGTGACAGGGAGCGGGGAGAGACCGGAGTAGTGACAGGAGCAGAGAGAGGCATCCGTGCTGCAATCTGCACTATGACCTGTCCAATTTTTTTGCGGCAAGGATCGCAGCACGGATGGCATGAATGCACACATAGGATTTAATGGGCCCTAAAATTGCGACCACAGACAATTTTATGGGATGTGTGAATAAGACCTAATAGGTGACTAGCTGTTTCCAGTAGTATACAATGTGTGAGTCTCATTTTATTATAGTATATACTGTAAGTGATGTCATACGCGAGGCAGGGCTGTGACTACCTCTCAGACATGATATGTGATATTACAGCTCTACTTCATTAAATTTAATGTCTAAGCTGTAATACCAGACACAACCTGCAACAGGTGTGGTGCTGTCTATATAAGAAAGCAGCCATGTTCTCTGTGACAGCCCTGCTAATCTTTATCCTTTTATCCATTAGGCCTCCCTATCATATCCCCCCCGGCCTCATCCCCATCAGTTTGAGAATAAAAAGCTGGATGGGGCTCCTGACCCCCGCCTGATTAAATGCGCATTGATTGTCTGTAGTTACACTGCATCTCTTTGGGAACTGATGCATTTTTAATAATCTGGCTTAGTTCAAAGTGATCGCTGCCTGGATCGATGAGCCTGCAGCTCTGCAAAGTGAAAACACACATAGATTTGGCTCAATTTAGATAAATCCATGATAGTGCGGGGGAGGGGAGTGCTATGAAATGACAAGTTCAGATAAACATTGATATTCCAGACAGTCAGCGCTGATTTCATATTGCATAAATAAATCCATCAATCAGTTTTCTGTTTTTCCCCTTAAAAACTAATTACAAGAAAATCCCTAAACCCAATATTTTAGATAATCGGTGACAATGGCTCGGAGTTGATTTGTTGCCTCACTATGAGATGAAATAAGAATGCAGAAAATGAATGCAGCAAGTGTTAAATGAGCGGCGCGACAGGAGGAGTAATTACTGGAGAAAGACGCATTCATCTGCTATGTCTTCTGGTGGAAATACTTTCTGCAGATTTAGTGCAGATTCTCTGCTGAGCAAGAGATTTATAATAAGATACCGCTCCCCGATCCAGCGTATAGCGGCACATCAATACAACCTAGCCACTCCAGGCAGACAGCGCAAGAGCCTGTGCTAATCAGATCCATATCAAAGTACTACTCCCCCTCTGGACATATAACTACTGTTTATCTACTATAATACTGCCCCTTGTGTACAAGAATATAACTACTATAATACTGCTCCTATATACAAGAATATAACTACTATAATACTGCCCCCTAAATATAACTACTATAATACTGCCCCCTATATACAACTACTATAATACTGCCCCCTATATACAACTACTATAATACTGCCCCCTATATACAGGAATATAACTACTATAATACTGCCCCCTATATACATGAATATAACTACTATAATACTGCTTCTATATACAAGAATATAACTACTATAATACTGCCCCCTATATACATGAATATAACTACTATAATACTGCCTTCTATATACAAGAATATAACTACTATAATACTGCTCCTATATACAAGAATATAACTACTATAATACTGCTCCTATATACAAGAATATAACTACTATAATACTGCTCCTATATACAAGAATATAACTACTATAATACTGCTCCTATATACAGGAATATAACTACTATAATACTGCTTCTATATACAGGAATATAACTACTATAATACTGCTTCTATATACAAGAATATAACTACTATAATACTGCTCCTATATACAATAATATAACTACTATAATACTGCTCCTATATACAAGAATATAACTACTATAATACTGCTCCTATATACAAGAATATAACTACTATAATACTGCCTCCTATATACAAGAATATAACTACTATAATACTGCCCCTTGTGTACAAGAATATAACTACTATAATACTGCGACTATATACAAGAATATAACTACTACAATACTGCTCCTATATACAGGAATATAACTACTATAATACTCCTCCTATATACAAGAATATAACTACTATAATACTGCTCCTATATACAGGAATATAACTACTATAATACTGCTCCCTATATACAAGAATATAACTACTATAATACTGCCCCAATCTACAAGAATATAACTACTATAATACTGCTCCTATATACAGGAATATAACTACTATAATACTCCTATATACAAGAATATAACTACTATAATACTGCTCCTATATACAGGAATATAACTACTATAATACTGCTCCTATATACAAGAATATACCTACTATAATACTGCTCCCTATATACAAGAATATAACTACTAGAATACTGCTCCTATATACAAGAATATAACTACTATAATACTGCCCCTATATACAGGGATATGACTACTATAATACTGCTCCTATATACAAGAATATAACTACTATAATACTGCTCCTATATACAAGAATATAACTACTATAATACTGCTTCTATATACAAGAATATAACTACTATAATACTGCTCCCTACATGAAAAAACTGTATTGCAAAATGTAACCCAAATATTTGCTAAGGGAAAATAAAACATGAACAACTATCTTGAGCAGGCAGACACGCTCAGCTTGCAGGTAAACAACCCAAGTTTTCTTTTGGTCCCTTTTTTCTGGACGCAGCACATGGTTAGCCCTACACGCACTTCCAGTGTTTTGTCCTGATCTGTTACTAGAGACAGGTTTCCCCTAGTAACAGGCAGTGGACAGCAGATTACAGGGGAGAGAGACACCTAGTGGCCAAGATTGTAGAGCTGTTTCTTTGAGGCAAGGAGTGATTTTAAATAATAATAAAAAAGTGATTTATAAATACATTAGGAATCCCATGGACGCAAGGGGTGTAATCATTTAAGTGGTCCCTTGTTTTGGCGGTGTCTATATAATACAGTGTTTGCAGTTATCTTCCCATCCTCTTAGTTCAGCGTGGCTCCAGGATGCAGTTTACATCAGGGGAATTTCATTTTCCGTGCAGCCCTGTTCCCGCTGTATACGACATGGTGGCTGCAGGTAGTTTGTCTGTGGAGATCATTAGCACTGGGTGATTTCTGGATCAGCATTTTTGGCCTCGGTTGGAGTCTTACAGCAATGAATATGTTCTGCTTGATTCTTCTTTTGTCCCTTTAGGTCGGTGAACGTTGTGGATTATTGAAGCAAAATCCCGAGTGAAAAGAAGCTGCAAATTAGCAGAATGGATTGTGTCTGGGACAACACAAACGAGACTTCCTCCTGCCCAGATCATCCAGCAGAGGACAGAACATGATGTATTGTCACAGGAGGGGGCTCTAACCAGTCAACCCGCCATCACAACCCCAAGATGGGGGAGGGAGGAGGTTTAAGCGGCTCCATGCATATAGTATAAACTACACGGTACTATAGTTTATACAAATGCATCTAACAGAGTAGAGGTGACAGTGTATCTCACTATCCCACCCATCTGGCCCACTTCTACACCGGATAAACAGCTGCAGATTGGAGACTATTGGTATGTTTACCTGCCCATTATTGTGACCAGCAGCAAATATCCAGAGTACCCGGAGTGTGCAGCGCGGACAGCAGCTAGACAGGTGCAGAGCGACTGCACAAGGTCCTGCTAGATGTCACAGGTATCTGGAGTTGTGCTGACTGCATCCCACATCTGGGAGATCTATAGAGGAGCCACTACCATCACCCAGGTGGGTCCCACCACCGATGGAGTCTGTGGAATTAGGAGTCAGGGTAGTACTGGGAAGTTGTGGTCATGCTCTTCTAACTAATGTCTAACATTTCTGGCCATGTCACATGTTGCATTGTCTTGTTGGAAGATCGCATTCTCCCCAGAGGAGACAATTTGCATGAATGGGTGTATGTGATCTGCAGGGATGGATTCATCTCAGATTGGGTGAAAGCGCCTTTACCAAGCAGTGGAGGAGAAGACAACCCTTTACCAAGCAGTGGAGGAGAAGACAACCCTTTACCAAGCAGTGGAGGAGAAGACAACCCTTTACAAAGCAGTGGAGAAGAGAACTAGGGATGGTCCGAACCTCGTTTGGACGGGGTTCATACGAACCCGAACCATCCGCAATAAATTCCCGCTGTCTGCCCTCTCCGTGCAGCGGGCGGATCCAGCGGGAGGAACGCCTGGAAAACTGGGATACAGCCATAGCCATAGGCTGTATCCCAGTTTTCCAGGCGGTCCTCCTGATGTATCCGCCCGGTGCACGGAGCGGGCAGACAGCAGGAATCCGATGCCGAGCGTTCGGATTCAGCCGAACCCGAACCTCTGCGGGTTCGGACCATCCCTAAAGACAACCCTTTACCAAGCAGTGGAGAAGACAACCCTTTACCAAGCAGTGGAGAAGACAACCCTTTACCAAGCAAAGGAGGAGAAGACAACCCTTTAACAAGCAGTGGAGAAGACAGCCCTTTACCAAGCAAAGGAGGATAAGACAACCCTTTAACAAGCAGTGGAGAAGACAGCCCTTTACCAAGCAAAGGAGGATAAGACAACCCTTTAACAAGCAGTGGAGAAGACAGCCCTTTAACAAGTAGTGAAGACAACCCTTTACGAACCAGCGGAGTCCAGTCCTGATACCGCTAGGAATACAAAAGTCTTTTCTGCTGATACAACTTGGCTATCAAAAGGGGCAATGACCACCTGTCTGCTCCGGAGTCTTATACACAGTAGGGATTACTGATATATTGTATTCCTTTGATATTTTCCCCCTTATTACCCCTGGTGTGCACACAAACCATCGCGCCACATAAGTAGGGTAATGCTCAGTTCGCTCTGCTTTACACTAAAGGCTGGATCTGAAAGACAAACTTCAATGTAATAAAAAAGATGCTCAGAACAGAAACATGAATGAGGCCAAAATATCTTTTTTTTTATCCATTTCAACAGTTTAATTTTTTTTTCTTTCAGCAGGAAGGGAAGAAAAAGAATAAAGTTACCAGAATTTTTTTTTGTTATATCTTTTTTTGTACAATGTTAAACTAAAACAGTTCTAGGCTACATGTGTTAAGTAAATCTAGAACACAAAAAATGGTTAAATAAGATTTTTTTTCCTTTTTTTTTTTTTTTTTAGATACAAGAAATTAAACTTTTCCTTACATTTAACAAACTTCACAGAACAGATACTGCAAAGGAACAACCCAGTGAACTACCGCTGTGATGCAAACTGTCCCGAATACAATGTTCATGGTAGCGTCATCTCCGTCATCAAACTAATCTTGTGCCCAGAATCATGGTGATGGTGAAACGACAAAGGACCTTTATCTTCTTGGTTAGGAGGAACAGGGCTGATGGTTGTTGGGAGACACCCAAAAAATAACCCACCCCCCCAAAAAAAAAATCAAAACACATGAACAGTGAAGATGAGAAATCTCTATTGCATCATCGGGTGGTGAGTGAGGTGGGAAATAGTGGTCTTTTGCAAGATGAACCCATCACAGAAGATCCATGGATCTTCCGTCACTGTTGAAAGAAGTTCGGTTCCTGAAAAATACAAGAGGCTAGAAATCTTGTTTGCAACAACACACAGCTAGGGGTGATGGGTGGGCTTCATCTACAGGGTCTGCATATATATATGTGAGCGGTCACAGGAAGGGCGCCATGAACTGCAGGACATATCACCAGATGCCCCCTGCTCCAGTTTGTCCTCTCATAGCGTAAGGTTAGATTAACCCCCAGGGTCCCTGGACAACTGAGCCTCCATTAAGTGCATTAGAGCCAACGGATGTGATCTTATGGGGTGGACATTGTGGGTGGGCGGGCTACCAAACAGTCATCAGCTATTACTATCAAGGTGATGCGAATACAAAGGTTAAAACTGAATTTCTATTGGTTCAAAGTGCTGATATAGTTAATGAGGAACTTGGTGAGAAACAGTCAAGGATCTGGAGAAAGTTCATCTGAGCCTTTAAAAACAGAAGTGTTGTCAAATAGACAAAAGAGCAAGATATACAGTTCTATAAAAGGTCTTAGACCTGAACTAAGGCCTAAGGAAACCTACACACGTCCAACCTAGTAGTTTCTTGGGTTTCCCCTAAAGCAAGGGCCTGGTTTATTGGAATTGCCCTTGAAGATCTAACCTTAAGAAGGCATGTGAGTATGCTATATAGTACTTTAAGTGCTTAGACCTCAGTGAAGGCCTGAGAAACCCTACACACATCTAACCAGGCATTACCTCCCATGCATTTGATTGTGTTTCCCCCTAATACTTTCCACTTTCTTTGTGAGGGCACAGTTCATTGGAATTACCCTCAAAGAACTGACCTTAAAGGACAAGTGCCATGAAAAACTTTTTCCCAGTAATTGAAGCACATTACAAAGTTATATAACTGTGTAATATGCTTCAATCACCTATCTGCCTCCCTTCCCTGTCTTTTCCCCCCTCCACCCCCCACCAGGAAGTGTCCTAACTCACACAGACCTAATGACTGTCGTCACCGTCACCAAGCTCTTCTCTCAGCTCCTTCTCCTGTTACACTAGCCTCCCCCCTCCCCTGCCTTGTCAGGTGACTCAGCTTGCTCAGCTCCCATTGGCTGAACAACTGCAAGCCATCACTTGGACTGGGGAGGGGGGGCTGCTGTAACAGGACCTGGAGCAGCCCTCCTGCTGATGACTCATCCTCACAAGAAGGAGCTGCCTGGTGACGGTGACGACAGTAATCAGGTCTGTGTGAGTTTCTTACACTTCCTGGTGGGGGGTGGAGGGGGGAAAAGACAGGGAAGGGAGGCAGATAGGTGATTGAAGCACATTACAGAGTTATATAAATTTGTAATGTGCTTAAATTACTGGGAAAAAAGTTTTTCATGGCACTTGTCCTTTAAGAAGGCATGTGAGCATGCTATATAGTTCTTAAAATTCTTAGACTTTACCTAAAGCCCAAGAAACCCCACACACGTTCAACCTGGCATTTCTACCTTTGCCTTTGTTTGGGTTTACCCCCAATCTTACGGGTTAGGTTTTCTTACAACTTCCCTTGAAGATCTGGCAGTTGGGCCTGCAAGCGACCTTAAAGAGGTATGTGAGCATGCTATATAGTTCTTTAAGGTCTTAGACCTCAACTATGGCCTGAGAAGCTCCACGAATCTCCAACATGGCATTCCAACTCTTACGATTTGCCCCACAATCTCTAATTGGAGTGGAGCTTTTTCTAACCAACCCTTGAGAATATGAATTGTGTTCATCTGAGCCTTTAGAACAAAGTGACCTTGAGGAGTCATGTGTGCACCTTAAAGTTTTAGACCTGGACAAAAGGCCTGAGAAAACTCTACACATGTCTACCTTGGCATCTGCATTCCTCGGGTTTCTCCCTCATCTCTTGTATCTTTCTCAAAGGCAAGGTTTTTCTGAGCCCGCCCATGCGGATCTCCCTTCCCTCTGGCTGCATAGAATCAAGGCTTATTAGCCCTTTATTTTCTCTTTACAAGCTAACACTTTGGAGGTGAGATTTACAAAAATCAGAAGTATTTGTGGTTGTTCCTCAACATTGTTACTGAATTCCATTTGCTACAAAATATTTCCTTTAACCCTCCCTCACCCCAACCCCAAGTTTATACTTATTTATATATATAACTACAGAAAGCAGGTCTGTAGGCTCCAGCCATGGCTAGTGTGCTGTGGATTAGCCTTATTCGACCAGAAAGACCGTCACTTGACAAATAGCAAACAAAAGCCAATCAGGTAAATCTACGTCATTCTGGTGGTAGCTTACGTTAAGGGTACAGGATGAGGTAAGTATCCATGACCCCAAAACTATCTGTGAGTACGGAGATGATGAGAACTGCTGACAGTCTGTAACGTATATCGAGGTTGATGAGTAACAAACCTGATAACCTGCCTGGGGGAGGGGCGACACCCCCCACCCAGTAAAATCCCTGATGCTGTTAATATAATAACACTCAGACACAGGACACGAGTGACCACCGGGACCTTCACTAGCGACGCGACAATGGACGTTCAGCATGAACCCAACTTTTATTTATAATTGGTGGGTACTATGGGCGAACATCAAAACAGTGAGTGAGGAGAATGATGGCGAGATGGTCCGACCGGAGAACGGGATTGGAAGAGAAAGACAAAACAATTATTATTATTATTACTTAAATCAGTGGAACGGGAAAAAAATAATAATAAATGAACACAATTATAAAGATTAAATAAGTTCCTGGAGCTTTCACCATGGACGACAGCCACCGTCCGGCCACTACCAACTTCGTCTAGATAAAGTACCTGCGCGGTTCTTGGAAAACAAACAAAAAAAAGAAGGAACCTGATTGGCTGTAGTCTGTGACTTGCTCAGTAGTGAGAGCCTGCTTGACATTGTCCTAAATAAGGCTAACATTAGTGAACTAATAGAAACAGCATTTGGTTGTAGGACGTGGTGGCACTCAGGAACAGCCCTCGCCGATACGCTGGCAGGACCTGCCCACTTTGCGGTCTAGCTTCACCATTTTCAGAATGGCCTCTTCGCGTCCGCGGCCCATGTGGTCAAACGTGCAATCGTGCTGCTCTGGGAGACGGTGTAACATACAGAACACGTAACCTGGAAAAGATGAGAAGAGATCTGTCACGCCCAGAAAACTCGAGCAAACAGAGTTCAGTTTGGCACTCCGGTAATCCGCTGTGGTACATGTAGATAGGAACAAGTCCCACGTAAACAATATTAACAAACTTCTCGGCACTCACCAATCAACTTTGCTTGTAGTATTTATTGCATTTGCAAAGATGAGAAACAAATAGTAAAGAACGCGCTTCTACTTACGCCTTTATCAACGCGTTCTGTACCATTTGTTTCTCATCTTTGAAGATGTGATAAATACTACATGCAAAGTTGACTGGTGAGTGCCGAGAAGTTTTTTAATATACCCCCAGAAAACTCAGCACAAAAACAGCAATTCAAAGTCAGACAAAAAAAAATTAATGTGGAAACACTGGGAAATGGTTAACAAAACCTCATCCGAGTCACAGTAAAGAAAACAGCATTTACATATTTCAATTTTATGAGACTGAACTGCCAGGGAAAAAAAAACATACGGAGGAGCGGCTGCCAAATAAACGGGGGGAGAGCGTGACGTGATATATGCGGATGATAGGACCGTATAACACAAAGGTGGACACTTCTCAACCTCCACATAATCTAGTAACGCTATATGGCCAGGAAATCCCTCACCACCTCTGTATGACAATATATATGAACTGCTTAACTAGTAGCACAGAGGTGGGGAACCTTGGCTCTCCAGCTGTTGCAAATCTACAACTCCCATCATGCCTGGAAAGCTAAAGCTTTGGCTGTCCAGGCATGATGGGAGTTGTAGTTTAGCAACAGCTGGAGAGCCAAGGTTTCCTACCCCTGTAGTAGTAAAATGCCGCTGGTAGGAGGGAAAGTCTGACCACATATCCTGATGGAGAGACCGTCCAGAATTAGCAGGACTTGAAACACATGGATGTTGCATCACACAATTGAATTTATAGGATCACCCTGACCCCAAAGGTAACCATAGCACCAATGATTTCTATCGGGAGCACAACGACAAAGACTAAACATGGCAGAGGTTTCCTTCCGCTGCAGTATTAGAGCTGACCTAATGTTCTCCATTCTCCATCAGAATTAGTGACTCGAAACATGTATTGTAAGCCGCGTCTTGCTATTCATCTCATGCAACTCTCATCTCATAGATGGTGCAGCCCGATTTTTGCACGGCAAACAAAAATCATGTCTCACAAATTCTATGGGTCGGAAAAAAAAAAAATTACAGACTTTTCATCCAATGGTTCTTGGCTCATTGGGACAGACGTGGCAGAACCTCCTGCTCCTGTGAGCCAACCACCATATCAGTTGTCACAGGATACAGAACTACCAATGAATTATATAGTTATGTAGGGAAGGGCCCTTTAAATACAGCCACCTGCACTGTATAAATGCTCTGATCCATAGAGAAGCGGCTGCAGAACCCCTCCTCCCCCAGTATATGTTTCAGCCATCACCCTCCAGACTCAGGGATCCCACATGGTGTTCTCTACATTGCAGACTGGGTGAGAGTGACCGTGTTTGGCTTGGCTCGTCTTGTAGTGTTGCTGCATCCGCTACCTTCAGATATCCAGGCCAGCTGGAGCGCACCCAGGACTGGGGCCCAAGGCTTAACTGATTGAATCACATAGAAAACTGGCTGCAAAATGCACCTGACTGGAGCTAACACTGCAAAATAGAGAGCCAAAAAACAGAGAAACTAAAACTTTACTGCCGCACATCACAATCCACTCCACATCTCATGTTTAATCTTAATGTTATAATTCTATTACATTCTATCAGCGATGTCAGACAGGGGGCGGGGCTGTGACTCCCTCTCAGACATGATATACGGGGGGCGGGGCTGTGACTACCTCTCAGACATGATATACAGGGGGCGGGGCTGTGACTACCTATCAGACATGATATACAGGCTGGTTGTCAGCAGTAATAGCTGCTCCTGTTGTAGGATGTATGTCTCATGTCTGATTGCATGTCATTATATTAGATCAGTGATGTCAGACAGGGGGCGGGGCTGTAACTACCTCTCAGACATTATTTACAGGGGGCGGGGCTGTGACTACCTATCAGACACGATATACAGGCTGGTTGTCAGCAGTAACAGCTGTTCCTGTTGTAGGATGTGTGTCTCATATGTCTGATTACATGCCATTATATTCTATCAGTGATGATATAATGTGGACACATCAGGAGTATGTGGCTTATATGTAGATGTATGTGGCTTATATTATGTATGCAGCTTATATTATGTATGCAGCGTATATGAAGATGCATGAATGTTTTATGTAGATGTATGTCGCTTATATGTAGATACGATGTTGTGAACACATCATCATCATGTATGGGAAGGCTCGGCTCCCGGTTCTATTTGCCGCCGGCCACCACTGATTGCAGCTCTGGGTAAAGACAATTTCGCAGCTTCTCGGATTTACAAGGTTTCGCCGGTTTCCAATTTCTGACTTGTTTTTCAAAATGAGTTTCCCCACACCTGGTAATGAAATGCAGGGACACATTATAACACACGCCGTTCCCGCACCAGGAATGTCAGAATGTTAACAGCGGTGGCGGGTTAGTGTTCTGCATACAGAAGGAATCACATGACCGATGCGTGAGGGGAGAACACATAGATCCAGTTCCTCAGGGGTGCACGGAAGAAGCAATGAGGAATCTACCCTAACAGGAGAATGCACATGACCAGTCCCCGCTCCCAGGCCGCCATATTGTTATTGCTTGCAGCCAATGATCATGAATGGCCAATGATAAATTATGAGAACGGTGACCTCTACCTCCTACTGACTCCTTCCTGTTAGGTCAAGGGGGCTCCCTACTAGCCAGTGCTAAGCCAGCAGTATAGTGGGAGGCAGAAGAGAAACATCACTGGCAGCTACCAGAGGAGTCAATGAATGTGAACCGGTGATCCCTATAGAGATGTATAACGTCACCCTAGTGATGTGTCCATGTGGACTAAGGAAGGGGAAGTGATAAGATGCAAGAAGCACTGTGTGCACTGCCCAGGGTTACATTATATAATGTCCTGTGTAATAGACAGTGCTAAGAGCTTAGTATGAGGGTGTGTGCACTGCCCAGGGTTACATTATATAATGTCCTGTGTAATAGACAGTGCTAAGAGCTTAGTATGCCAGGTGTGTGCACTGCCCAGGGTTACATTATATAATGTCCTGTGTAATAGACAGTGCTAAGAGCTTAGTATGAGGGTGTGTGCACTGCCCAGGGTTACATTATATAATGTCCTGTGTAATAGACAGTGCTAAGAGCTTAGTATACCAGGTGTGTGCACTGCCCGGGGTTACATTATATAATGTCCTGTGTAATAGACAGTGCTAAGAGCTTAGTATGAGGGTGTGTGCACTGCCCAGGGTTACATTATATAATGTCCTGTGTAATAGGCAGTGCTAAGAGTTTAGTATACCAGGTGTGTGCACTGCCCGGGGTTACATTATATAATGTCCTGTGTAATAGACAGTGCTAAGAGCTTAGTATGAGGGTGTGTGCACTGCCCAGGGTTACATTATATAATGTCCTGTGTAATAGACAGTGCTAAGAGCTTAGTATGAGGGAGTGTGCACTGCCCGGGGTTACATTATATAATGTCCTGTGTAATAGACAGTGCTAAGAGTTTAGTATGCCAGGTGTGTGCACTGCCCAGAATTACATTATATAATGTCCTGTATAATGAACAGTGGTAAGAGCTTAGTATGCCAGGTGTGTGCACTGCCCAGGGTTACATTATATTATGTCCTGTGTAATGGACAGTGCTAAGAGTTTAGTATGCCAGGTGTGTGCACTGCCCGGGGTTACATTATATAATGTCCTGTATAATGAACAGTGGTAAGAGCTTAGTATGCCAGGTGTGTGCACTGCCCAGAATTACATTATATAATGTCCTGTATAATGGACAGTGCTAAGAGTTTAGTATGCCAGGTGTGTGCACTGCCCGGGGTTACATTATATAATGTCCTGTATAATGAACAGTGGTAAGAGCTTAGTATGCCAGGTGTGTGCACTGCCCAGAATTACATTATATAATGTCCTGTGTAATAGGCAGTGCTAAGAGTTTAGTATACCAGGTGTGTGCACTGCCCGGGGTTACATTATATAATGTCCTGTGTAATAGACAGTGCTAAGAGCTTAGTATGAGGGTGTGTGCACTGCCCGGGGTTACATTATATAATGTCCTGTGTAATAGACAGTGCTAAGAGCTTAGTATGAGGGTGTGTGCAGTGTCTGGTGGTCTGTATGGGCTGTTTTGTGCAGCTTATAGTGTTTTATAGCACCACCTGGGCAGAAGGCAGCACAGCTAGAGGCAGGCAGCAGTGCAGGTCCAGCAGTTCTTAGTTCAATCATGTTGGTCAAGTGCTTTCCTTTAGGAAGCAGGCAGTACAGGTGGAGTAGATCTTAGTTCAATAAGTGGGTTGTGTGCTTTTCTCCAGGAGGCAGGCAGCAGTACAGGTGGAGCAGTTCTTTACATTGGTCGTATGTTCTCCTCCAGACAGGCAGGAGTACAGGTTTAGTTCAGTCATGTCACCATGTGCTCTACTCTCCTCCAGGAGGCAGGCAGCAGTACAGGTGGAGCAGATCTTAGATCAGTCATGTCACCATGTGCTCTCCTCCAGGAGGCAGGCAGCAGTACAGGTGGAGCAGATCTTAGTTCAGTCTCATTGGTCATGTGCTCTTCTCCAGGAGGCAGGCAGCAGTACAGGTGGAGCAGATCTTAGTTCAGTCATGTCACCATGTGCTCTCCTCCAGGAGGCAGGCAGCAGTACAGGTGGAGCAGATCTTAGTTAAGTCTCATTGGTCATGTGCTTTCCCCCAGGAGGCAGGCAGCAGTACAGGAGGAGTGGTTCTCAGTTCAATCTCGTCAGTCTTGCACTCTCCCGCAGCAGTACAGGTGGAGTGGTTCTCAGTTCAATCTCGTCAGTCTTGCACTCTCCCGCAGCAGTACAGGTGGAGCAGTTCTCAGTTCAGTCACGTCGGTCGCGTGCTCCCGGCAGGCAGGCAGCGGTAATATTACACGTACTCTGCACGGATTTTACATACAAACCGCCTTTTAACTCTGCTGGTCTTATTTTCCTCTGCAATTCCAATTTCAGCAACTTCTTAGGTGCCCGGCTCGTGGGCGGCTGCTCCATCTAAAGTCACCTTCCAGTAGGAATAGGAAAAGTAATACTGTAACCGAGACTGCGCCGGAATAAGGGCCTAGCGGCAATAATAACATACAGGAGGGAGGATAAAGACACGGGTCACTGATAGCGAACCAGTACTTCCACAAAAAGCCTCTCTTATCTATAGACTATGCATTCAAGTGGATACGGCTGTGCTGCAATACCAGCATCAACCAGTAAACCAGAAGGGCGCTGTTTCTAGAGGAAATCAAACAATGTTTTCTAATAAGTCTGAATATCAACAATGGCCTCAGGGTAGTTTGCCCTGACATCATTAAAGCTGCAGCCCTGGAGACTCAGCACCCAATTCACAGAGTACAGGCTGCCAGTACGGTATAGTACAGACTGCAGACTGTCCTCATTGATGCATCACTAGACGTGTCAAAGTACATGGCGGATACTCAGCACTGATGAGGTTAATGGTGGGGAAATGATCCTAAACTATCAGCGATTCCTGTCACCTCCTCAGTCGGCTGGGCGCGGCTGCCACAACTCATCCTACAAATTGCTCTTTTGAAGATCAAAGCCGTGCGGAATTTGTCTGCATGCGCAGCGGAGGAGATTGTAATTTTATTAATTTTCTCCCCCCACCCCACCACCACTTGGCCATATTCCCATTGTGGGCTCCAGGGCAAAGATTCATGGACGACAGAGCACAAAACCCAGAGAGGTGTAAGGAGTGGGGGGGGGGGGGGGGGATGTAAGGATTGGGAGGGATGGTGGTATAAGGAGTCGGGGTGGTGGTATAAGGAGAGTGTGTGTGGTGGGGGGGGGGGGCTGGTGGTTTTATAGGGATTGGGGGGAGGGGGTGCGGTGGCTCAGTCTCTCCCGAGCGCTCACTTTGGCGTTAATTGGCACCTCATTAAAATGTAATGAAAGTGACATCTTCTGTTCTGGCTGCTGCGGGCTCTGGGGGTACAGAGGGGCTGAGCGCAATTCACAACACGTTCCCTTTATAAAGCTAAGCCTCTTAAGCATTATTTATGAGATGTGATTTCCTGCTAGAGCTTAATAACCTGTAATGGGGCAGAACCACTTCTGCCGCCTCTGTGGCCCCTCGGGCTATATTCAAGGTGTAACACAAGGGCCCTGCATCATGGTATCTAGAACCGGAGAGTCAACACGTGCCCCGGTATACATACAATGCTCATCTCCCCAGCTGCGTGTGCATAAAGCACATCCTGACCTAGCTGAAGGTCTCCAGTTACATCTAAAGCTGCATTGACTTCTTATCCTCCAGTCACATCTAAAGCTGCACACACTCCTTATACTCCTAGTCACATCTAAAGCTGCATGCACTCCTTATCCTCCAGTCACATCTAAAGCTGCACACACTCCTTATCCTCCAGTAACAACTTAAGCTGAACACACTTCTTATATTCCAGTCACATCTTAAGCTAAACTTACTTCTTATACTCCTAGTCACATCTAAAGCTGCATGCACTCCTTATACTCCAGTCACATCTAAGGCTGCACTCACTTCTTATACTCCAGTCACATCTAAAGCTGCACTCACTTCTTATACTCCAGTCACATCTAAAGCTGCACTCACTTCTTATACTCCAGTCACATCTAAAGTTGCACTCACTTCTTATACTCCAGTCACATCTAAAGCTGCACTCACTTCTTATACTCCAGTCACATCTAAAGCTGCACTCACTTCTTATACTCCAGTCACATCTAAAGCTGCACTCACTTCTTATACTCCAGTCACATCTAAAGCTGCACTCACTTCTTATACTCCAGTCACATCTGAAGCTGCACTCACTTCTTATACTCCAGTCACATCTGAAGCTGCACTCACTTCTTAGGAATTATATTAGAAAGTCACACCATTTTCATTATATGGTTAAACCAAGAATGGACAATTACTTTAAGGGTTACTCAGCACCACTGCATCCACTATGAGTAGGAATCCCTAACCAACTGTTGCAGAACTACAACTCCCATCATACCGACAGAATGTATATTCTATGGTAGTGTTCCCCATGTTTAGAGTCGTTCAGAGTCGTCCCAGCTAAAAATTCAGGTAACAATAGAGGTCGCCACGGAGATCTGCCACCTACTGGAGACAACTGGAATGTCGGGGGAGCTGCAGGGACTCCTAGGGCCCCTGACTCTCAGGACCACTGTTATAAGCAAGTTAATGATACAAATTTCATCTCATTTAAATAAATTTCAGCTTCGGGGAAAATCATTTTGATGAATGTTTTATGGTAATTTATGAGCTAAAAGCAGAATAAAAAGCAGAGCGAAGAAGTGACCCAAAAACAGGGGCCGGGGTGTGGGGAGGCTCTATATGCCTAATATTTCATGCCACATTGTATTTTCCTATAGCACTAAGTACAAGACAGATCTAAAGCTGCACTCACTTCCTATTCTCCTGCCACATCTAGAGCTGCACTCATGGACAGGTAAGTATAATCTTTATTATTTTTTTTTACACTGTCATCAGCTGTTGGACGTTCATCACCGATACATTGAGGGTGCGCTGCCAGCAGCTGAGGATTCTTAAACTTTCTGAAAGACAACTATGGGTTGATGTCGGCTCTTTGCCTGACCGTTCTTTATAACACATCTATTATGTCATGAATCCACTCACCACAGCGACAAGACCCCAACTCCTGTTGTACCAACTCCAGTTTTATTTGGCAGCGGAAGCAGCGGCGTCGACTCTTCTGTTTGGGGCGGTTACTGTCGGGTCCATCCCCGCTGTCTAGTAGTCGAGGCCGTTTTATAGGGGAAGCATCGTCCTCTGACTGGGAATCTGGAAGAGAAACATCATCATGTCAGTGACTAATGGAAGAGAGGGAGAAACCTGTAACGTTATAGAGACTGATACAGTGTTACACAGACAGATGCAATGTATTACTGATAGATCCAATGTTATCGGGACTAATACAATGTAACAGAGCCCAGGAACATACAGAGGTATTATACACTGTAGGGACCCATCTAATGATGTTTACAAGGTTCTGGGGTTCATATGTAGGCATAACCTCATTCAATTCCAGTTCTTGGTGCTCGACAGTTTAGTGCCCCCCATATCCTGGCACTAGATAGTTTAGTGCCTGCAAAGTCCCTGGTGCTGAATAGTTTAGTGCCCCCCTGCCCCCCACCCAGACCTTGGTGCTGGATATTTCAGTGTCCCCCCAGACCCCGGTGCTGGATAGTTCAGTGACCGTCCCCCTAGGCCCTGGTGCTGAATAGTTCAGTCCCCCCCAGACCCTGGTGCTGGATAGTTTCAGTGCCCCCCCCCCCAGACCCCGGTGCTGGATAGTTTTAGTACCCCCACCAGTCCCTGGTGCTGGATAGTTTGGTGCCCCCCCCCATCCAGACCCTGGTGCTGGATAGTTTAGTATTCCCTTCAGTCCCTGGTGCTGAATAGCTTAGTCCCCCCCCTGACCCTGGTGTTGGATAATTCAGTGTCCCCCAGTCCCTGGTGCTGGATAGTATAGCGTTCCCTTCAGTTCCTGGTGTTGGATAGTCCCCCCCCCCCCCAGTCCTTGGTGCTGAACAGCTTAGTCCCCCCAGGTGCTGGATAATTTAGTGTCCCCCAATCCCTGGTGCTGGATAGTTTAGTGCACTTGAATGCAGTGGCCCCAGCAACCTGTGAGGGCCCAGTGATAGCTATAACCTGCCCCAGCAGTGACATAAGGGATTGTGCACACATGCAATATAATCTACATGAGGAGCTGCAGATCTGTCACTGTGTATAGGGGAGACCTAGATCTGGTCTATGAATTTGTCAGCAGAGGTCTCTGGGCTTTCCTAGAGCCCTGAATGGCAGATACAAAGATGCTGGCGAGGCATCACTGCAGATCAGGAGAGCTCTAGCTGTGGCCATATTTGCTGACATCCAGCGTTCTCTAAGGAAGTGCCGGATAGTATATGAAGGAAGAGCCAGATAGTACATGAAGGAAGAGCCGGATAGTACATGAAGGAAGAGCCGGATAGTATATCAAGGAAGAGCAGGATAGTATATGAAGGAAGAGCCAGATAGTATATGAAGGAAGAGCCGGATAGTATATCAAGGAAGAGCCGGATAGTATATGACAGGAAGAGCTGGATAGTATATGAAGAGCAGGATAGTATATGAAAGAAGAGCCAGAAAGTATATGAAGGAAGAGTCAGAAAGTATATGAAGGAAGAGCCAGAAAGTATATGAAGGAAGAGTCGGATAGTATGTGAAGAAAGATCCGGAAAGTACAAGAAGGACAGGGAATGTATATAAAAGAGGTCGATGGTTGAGGCTGGCTCCTCCACAACCAGTACAGACATGACCCATATTACATCCCAGCCTATCCTCCTCTGATCAGGACTCTACATTGTATTTACTGCCTCTCTATTATGTCGGTAATAAGATGACTGTACATCCAACCAAGGTTCTGCTGTCTACGAGTGTTCGCCGAGAACAAAGCCCAGTGTGGTGCGCCGTCTGCGGAGAGGATGAAAGAGTCGGGAGACTGTAATACACCGCACACTCCTGTGTGTCTAAGGAAAAATATAAATGTAAATGTACGGCCCCCGAAGCCCAAGTGTGCCACCGCGCTGCTACGCCCACGCCTCCGGCTCCAAGGCTATTCCTCTTATGATCAAGCAGAGTGGCGCTTCGTATGAAGATGCAACTGGTTACGGAGTCTGCGGGCGCCAGAGGTGTTAATACTGTTTTTATTTCAGATTTGTAAATCATAAGATCGCTCCAGCTGCTCTGAAAGATGGCGGTGCCTGTCACCTAGGGTCTGCGCTGATGGCGTCTGGGGGGCCGGAGCACAATTTATTATGACTTCAGTATCAGATATATTGATATTGTGAAGTATGAGCCATTGCAAAGCTTCACCTTGGATTGTTGTCAGTCCTCTCTTCTGTAGCTTGGCAGAGTTTAGTCAGGCTCATCGGGCTGCGGCGCCTTGAAGTGTGCTCTGCGACGCTCCTTCCCAGGTGCTGGAAAAAAGATAGATCCCGTCCTGGGAAACTGGGAGAAAATTCCCAGGACGGGATGCATCTTTTCCCAGCACCTGGAAAGGATCGGCATGGAGCGAAGCACACTTCAAAGAGCCTCGGTGTTCAGCTGTATGATCAGGGACATCCTCCACTAGAGGCAATGCTTCCTTATACCTCAGTCCATGCAATGTCGAATGGAGCATTATCACAATTTTCTGTTGGATTTATATGGAATTGGCAGACAAGATGGACTTTGTTTGATGTGGATCTAGGAACTATGATTTTATGGTCAATAGGTGGCAGTTACTTTTCTACAATGAGGATACAGAAGTTTGGATAACTTTAAAAATTACAAAAAGTTGTCCGTCCGTCCCCCCCTAACTCCATTCTATATCACGGTCAGACAAATGTTTAAACCCCATCATCCTTAAGGGAGACTCTGGCCTTGACCTTGTAATACAAAACATCCCGGGGAGAACAATGAGAACCCTGAGCGCCTCTTGTCCACAGTGCAGGGTAGTCTGTAGTCAGGTGAAAGTTACCACTACCTGACAAATGACAAGATCTGTATTCAGCACAGACTCATTACTGGGATGAGATGTCTGAACAGGAAGCGCTGAGATGCGTCTAAGAGGAGTCAAGAGTTGCCAACCTCACTGTGAATCTCATTATGTCCTTCCCTAAAAATACAATGTGGCTTCATCCATCTCCGAGCATCGAAAGAGACTGATCTTACAGATTGTGGATACTGTATAGGCGGATTATGCGGACAAGCTGACTACATGCATCCTAAATATCCTCGATTAGGAGACAAGTATCAGGAGGTTACAGGGAACATGCAAATAAAATCCAGGTTCGGATAAAATCTCTGCACATTGTGACAGACACCGGCGAGCACCGAGGGTGATGTAGAATGATGAAATAACCAGAGAATGTGATGGCGGCGCGGTGACTGCCCCGATCGATACTGCACAGAGGAGAAGAAGGGATGGGGATATCTATCTCCATCTCGTGGATGGAACGAGGACGGGACGTGCATTGTTCTGTGCCTGGCCGGTGACTCGTCTCATCACTAATTCATGGCTTTATTCCCGTCTCCTCCGCTTCACCCGCTGAGTTTTTTCTGTCCTTGCACCTGCATGTTCTCTCTCTCCCCAGTGGGATCAGCGTCTCGTGTGCAGGAACAGGTCAGGAATGCTGAACAAGAAATCTGAGAAAATCTGTGTCATCTGAGACAAAGGCCCCCCCGAAGACCAAAGAAAATACCAGAAAATTCTATTAATACAGGAGCACCGGGGTCACCACACAATCGGGAGCGGCAGATTAACCCTCTCCTGTCTATTACTTGTCTGGTCTATTGTTGTTCAACTGTCTCACAGCTGATCCATTGCTCTGGATCAGCTAATCCCGACTGTCAGGCCTGGATTGGTTACACGTTAGCCTCCCTTTAAAGGAGAAGTCTAGCAAAAATTTTTATTAAAGTATTGTATTGCCCCCCAAAAGTTATACAAATCACCAATATACACTTATTACAGGAAATGCTTATAAAGTGCTTTTTTCCCTGCACTTACAGGACTACTGCATTAAGGCTTCTCTTCCTGGATAACATGGTGATGTCACTTCCTGGATATTATGGTGATGTCATTTCCTGGATAACATGGTGATGTCACTTCCTGGATAACATGGTGATGTCACTTCCTGGATAACATGGTGATGTCACTTCCTGGATAACATGGTGATGTCACTTCCTGGATAACATGGTGATGTCACTTCCTGGATAACATGGTGATGTCACTTCCTGGATAACATGGTGATGTCACTTCCTGGATAACATGGTGATGTCACTTCCTGGATAACACCCCTACTCCCAGAGCTGTGCGGACACTGTAGTAGTAAATGCAGCAAAAAAAAAAACACTTTATAAGCATTTCCCATTATAAGTGTATATTAGGGATTTGTATAACTTTTGGGGTGAAATACAATACTTTAATAAAAATATTCACTGGACTTCTCCTTTAAATATCCCTGGCTTGTGCAGTCCTGTGTGGATTATAACTCTGAATGCCCAGCAATTATTGTATCTTTCTAGTTCTTTGGTCCAAGTGTTTGTTCCAAGTCCTTTAGGTGTTTCTTGGTGGTTATTTGTGTATTCCTGGTGTCGGTACTTGGAAGTTGTTGCCGTTTTGCTCATTTTGGAGGGGGGATTTATGAAGACCGGCATACAAGTACGTCGGTCTTATAATAGGCCCCGCCCCCTTTCCCCGGCAGGATTCACTAAGAGACGCACGCCTCTTAGAAACTCCGGCGGGGTGTCCGAACCTGCACCCGGCGTACTAAATCTACACCTGCTTCCAGCAGATGTAGATTTGGATCATGATTTACGCCTGCGAGCAATAGTAAATCATGAAAATGAGCCACGCCTCCTCCCCACCTTGTCACACACCCCAAGTTCCCCCAGCCCGCCCATCAGGCAAGTGGGGCATACGGCAGGCGCACGCCAGGAAGAAGGGGCAAATCTGCACCCTCTCCCTGGTGTAAGCCTCGGGCGGACATTTCATAAATGTCCCCCTTTGTGTTGTGGCAAGTCTCAGTGATTAAAGTTTTGCTCAGCCTCGATTCCCATGGTCCTAGAGCCGCTTTCTTGTGTCCGAAAGGGAGAGCAGGGTTTCTATAAGGACATTGCAGAGACAAAGAGATTAGTTTGTATAATGAAAGGTGAAAGTTCGGTAAAAGGTCTAGGGAAAGATTGTAAGTCTTAAGGCCCTATTACACAGTGATTATTGGTCGTATCTGGCCGATATTAGCCTTTACGGACAATAGCCGTTTTGTGTAATAGAAGACAATGGTCAGCCAACATCGTGCATTGTTGTCTTTCAACAGGTTGAACATGCCAACAATCTGCTGCCGCAGACCGCCGTTGTCTCCTATGGGCTGCCCAGACGATGACCACCTGGGCAGCCCCTCGGCTCTTATTCGCTGCTCCTCACTTGCTGGTGGCGCGTGTAAAAGCACCAGCAGTGGTCGGTGCTCGCTTGCTCTCCACATCGCTATGTGTAATAGGGGCTTTAGGGCTTTCAGAGTATTGGGAGCGATAGTTTGGGCCCAGTAAGGGTTGAATGCTATAGGTGAATATCAGTTCTGCCACCTCATGTCCATCTGATAAATATCATGGAACTTCAGGGACCCAACCAATAAACATGCGGAGAACTTACGAATGGGGAGATGGGGGGAAAAAAAAAAAAGATAGAGGTGACTGCAAGAACTGAATTTCAATACTACGTGCTACCGATGAACACTTGTAATTCTGTAGTACACTAGACAGGCAGATGGCAGCCTTATACAAGCAACTATCAATGATGTACTTGCAAATGGCGCCCATCAGATAGGCCAATAATTGATGCTTGGGTGGCCTCATTGCCGGCAGCATATCCCGTTTACACAGTCCATATCGCAGTAGACCGTTTCTGCAATGTCTCTTCATTAATATTGCATCATGAGAACACATCCTAAGTCTTTCTTCTGTTCCGACCACACTGAAGATATCTGCAGCACTAAAAGGTAAAGCTTCAGGCAGGTTTAGTCAGGGGGCAGCGACCTATGGCGTAATGAGAAGACGGAGCGATACAATTATGTAACAATAAAAGTCTCACACGGCTATTGGCTGAAGTAATCGATGCGACTTCGCCCCCACAATTACGTCTTCTCTCTGCCGCCGTTTATTGGGAACTTTAATGTTCACGAATTTGAGATTCATTAAACACCTCTGGCAGACGATCAATGGGAGACTTTTTATATCAGCGCTTCGTTTTCAAGCGGATTATTTATGTGCTAATAATTTGTTCAGGTGATTGAAATGACAATCAACTGTGCGGCTGTGGGAGGGGTATAGACTATATACTGCGTGCTATATGGAGGGGCAGTGACTGGTCTAGGCAGGACGCAGGGAAATTACTTCATTAAAACCATGGCGTTAGGTCACATTCATCAGTCCGGCTGATTAGACAGCAGCTTAGGGACACTTAAATAACAAGAGTTCACCGATCGCTCGCACCTCAACTAATTTATGTCACGGTGACCTTCTCATCATCAACAACAGAGACTATTAAAGGGCAATTGTTCAGAGCACTCAGTAAATGGACAGAAAAATAAAGAGGGTGCTGCTCTCTAGTGACTGGATAGGCTGTATTCTCAGTGATGTCACTGCTGCTCTCTAGTGATGGATAGGCTGTATTCTCAGTGATGTCACTGCTGCTCTCTAGTGATGGATAGGCTGTATTCTCAGTGATGTCACTGCTGATCTCTAGTGATGGATAGGCTGTATTCTCAGTGATGTCACTGCTGCTCTCTAGTGATGGATAGGCTGTATTCTCAGTGATGTCACTGCTGATCTCTAGTGATGGATAGGCTGTATTCTTAGTGATGTCACCGCTGATCTCTAGTGATGGATAGGCTGTATTCTCAGTGATGTCACCGCTGATCTGTAGTGATGGATAGGCTGTATTCTCAGTGATGTCACCGCTGATCTCTGTATTCTCAGTAATGTCACTGCTGATCTCTAGCGACTGGATAGGCTGTATTCTTAGTGATTTCACTGCTGATCTCTAGTGATGGATAGGCTGTATTCTCAATGATGTCACCGCTGATCTCTAGTGATATATAGGCTGTATTCTCAGTGATGTCACCGCTGATCTGTAGTGATGGATTGGCTGTATTCTCAGTGATGTCACCGCTGCTCTCTAGTGATGGATAGGCTGTATTCTCAGTGATGTCACCGCTGCTCTCTAGTGATGGATAGGCTGTATTCTCAGTGATGTCACCGCTGCTCACTAGTGATGGATAGGCTGTATTCTCAGTGATGTCACTGCTGATCTCTAATGATGGATAGGCGGTATGCTCAGTGATGTCACTGCTGCTCTTTACATAAGGCACTTTGTATCACCAAGTCCCACTCTTGCAGTCCCTTTGATGAGGACTCCCTCGCAGTCAGAGAGAGTGGGTTGTGGGTTGTTTATATTCAGCTGCAGTATCTGCTGAGTTTTATTTCACACTTGGCTCCCGAGTCTTTGTGTTCACAGGAAGTTTTACCGTTTGATATTGTGGATGGTAAATGGATTTCTATGGTGTTTTATTTTCTAGACATTGGTACGATCACAATCCAGCGTGTTACAGAGATGAAAGAGTATGGAGATTATACACCGAGTGAAGATGTAATACTGAGGCAGCCCAAGACCCCGACTGTGGTCCAGCCTAATCTGGGTATCGGTGGTATATAATAGGCCCGGCCTGGTGGAATTTATCTCCACACTTTACTATTGTTTGTAGCAAGATAGTCACAGTACTGTATATGTAACAACTCAGGGGGACTGGGAAGGCTGGGTAAGAACCCTGGGAGAAGCTGTATATAGGCATTTAGCCATACATATTAGCAAGACAAGGATGAGGACCAGAACTGTTGACCATTCTGAACATGATGTTCCTTATAAAGGATAATCTCCATAGATGCATTGTATTAGTATAGGGGAGGGGGGATAAGCGGTGCTGTGTAACAGGTTAGTAATTACATCAATCTCTCTCAGATCCATCGCCCTCTGGCTAAATCCAGAGAGTGCATTAATCCGGCGGTTCCCCACGGTGCCGAGGTCTCGGCCTCTCTAACAAGTCTGCAGATCCCTCCTGTCTTGAAGTGCTCAGCTGCTCAGACCTCAGATGCCTCCGTCTTGTACCTCCCAGCTGGTTACAGATCTCCCAGCCTCACAAGTGGGAAGATGATTTGCAAGTAATTAGTGATATTCTCCCCGGGGATCAGACTCTTCTCGGAGGTCAGAGCCACAGGATTTCCCCAGTGTCTCGGCTCAATGTGACGGCTCGAAAGCGGAAGATCATTTATAGACTAACAGGAGTCAATGAAAGTTCAGAGCATCCGTAACCCTCGGTATAATCCAAGTGAAGGGTGAGAATAATAGCCACGACCCTATCCATCACAAAGATTTGGCATCTACATTGTGTTACAAACCCTGCCCCTCCCAACTTTATTGACTTCATTAGGAAGATATGACGAGTACAAATCTTATATGAAGCCATCCAGAGACTATCAGAAAGCGGCAGAACCTGCATTGTGTGAATAAATTCCCTCTTCTCTCTGTTACAGGAGGCCCTGACTGAGGGTTTCTTCAGTGTGAGAGGTGGTGTCGCTCTAATACAGAGACGTATTGAAGAAAGGATCAGTCCCACTCTATAGACACGGATATAGAGAGCAATTTACTGAAGTTCCACATAACGCAGAGGCTGCAGAGAGCACAGGATCTGAGTAACTGGATCAGCAACCACCTCATTGTCTGATCAGTATAGGATGTACATGACTTTATAGAACTGCTATAGGATACATTATAGTATATGGTGCAGTCTCCACAGAGCCGTGTCAGGGCAGATGATCAATACAATATACACACATATAAATACCAACATACAGTAAATACAGCATTAGTGCAACTAAAAAGAAGCCTTATATCCAGTGTTTGTGCCCTATGCACCCACAGACTGACCTCATCATATCTTTTGCATTTTCAATCTCACTTAAAGGAGAAGTCCAGCAATTTTTTTTTTTTATTAAAGTATTGTATTTCCCCCACAAGTGTTATAACTCACCAATATACACTTATTACGGAAAATGCTTATAAAGTGCTTTTTTCCCTGCACTTACTACTGCATCAAGGCTTAACTTCCTGGATAACATGGTGATGTCACTTCCTGCATAACATGGTGATGTCACTTCCTGGATAACATGGTGATTTCACGACCCGACTCCCAGAGCTGTGCGGGCTGTGGCTGCTGGAGAGGATGATGGCAGGGGGATGCTCAGTGTCCCTCCAGTGCCTTGTGTCCCTCAGTGTCCCCCTGCTATCATCCTCTCCAGCAGCCACAGCCCACACAAGCTCTGGGAGTCGGGTCGTGACATCACCATTTTATCCAGGAAGTGACAGAACCATGTTATCCAGGAAGTGACGTCACCATTTTATCCAGGAAGTGATCTCACCATTTTATCCAGGAAGTGACCTCACCATTTTATCCAGGAAGTGACCTCACCATGTTATCCAGGAAGTGAAGCCTTGATGCAGTAGTAATTGCAGGGAAAAAAGCACTTTATAAGCTAAGCATCACTCGTAATAAGGGTATTTTGGTTATTTGTATAACTTTTGGGTGGCAATACAATACTTAAATAAAAATTTTCGAAAGACTTGCCACAGGGACGCCAACCAGGTAACCCAGTCACACTCTTGGGCCTCTTCTTTATGCCAGCCTATAAAGGCTCAGTGCACACAGGATATAGCCAGCAGTCACAGTACTGGCCCTCTTCTTTAGGGCTCAGTGAACACAGGATATAGCCGACCTCATCTTTATACTAGCCCATAGACGTCACATATAACCTAAGATCTGCTTGTATATGTAAAGCTTCAGGATTCAGCCATATAGGATCATTATAGCTGTCAGGGTCCCAGCAGATGTGTCGCCCCGTTCCCTGCAGGCAGTGTTGCCGGGGCTCCTGTATACTTCTTGCTATCAGTGTTTCTTTTGCCGGTGTTATGCAGACGTATCTCTATGGGATCACACACGGTTTCCTGGCAGGAAGAAGAACCTGTCGGCTTGAATGAATGGTGCAGGATGAGGAGGATAATACAGCGAGATGAGGCTCCAAAATCTCATCAGCATAGATCACCTTATCTGAGAGTGCTGTCATGTGTGCGCCCCAGCGAGATCAGCACAAGCCCCCTCCCCTGGCACTACCCTACTAACAACTGCTGAGGATGGTATTAAAGCCTCCATGCTTCAGCTGCTGCCCGCTCCGCTCCGCTGGACGTCTATGGAGCAATAACTTTTATCACAATCATCATCCTGCTGAACATAGTGCCGAGGGTTTAACCCCTCAATGTGGTTTGACAATCCTGCTAAATCCTCTGGACCTTACCTATACTCGAGTTATCACTGTGTTATCTGTGGTGTTACATAGGACTGCAGGTCACATCTACTACATTAAATGTACTCAGAGATATCACTGTGTTAGCTGTGGTGTTACATAGGACTGCAGGTCACATCTACTATCTGTATTCAGAGTTATCACTGTTTTAGCTCTTGTGTTACATATGACTGCATGTAACATCTACATTATCTGTACTCAGAGTTATCACTGTGTTTTCTGTGGTGTTACATAGGACTGCAGGTGACATCTACTACATTATCTATACTCAAGGAGTTATCACTGTGTTATCTGGGCTGTTACATAGGACTGCAGGTAACACCTACTACATTATCTGTACACAGAGTTATCATTGTGTTATCTGTGGTGTTACATAGGACTGCAGGTAACATCTACATTATATGTACTCAGAGAGCTACCTAGATGCAGTTTTGCATGGGACTGCAGGTAAGCAGTCTAGCTTATACACAAGCTCTGCCATTTCCCATCACACACAGATACATGGATAGTTGCCGGGATCTGTCACATTTCGCACTGCCTCTCTGTCTGTACTTGTTCCAATTCTCGCTCTGCCTGGGGACCCAGAATCCACTTTAGCAGTAATGTTGTGTTTGGGAAGAGGCCCGTGAACGTGACAGCGCTGTTATATATAATGCAGGACTCGGTCCCCGGCGACAATCCTCAAGATTCTTGTAAACAGCGCATTCAGCTCTGAGCCAAAACCTGTGTTCAGGAAATGTACTCCCCCTCACCCCCCTCCGCCCCTGGAGTCGGGGCCCTTACCTGATTCATAGGATCTTTTGTTTGGTGTGAGTAGAGATACGTGGGCTGTATCTGTGCAGGGCCCACCTGGAAGAAAAGAGAAAACAACCATCAGTGGAGGAAATGGCGGCAGCCGACATTCACATTGTGCTCAGACACATCTCTACCAGAGGGGAGCAGCAATGCTCAGGGTGGTGGGAGTGTCTGCAGCTTCGCTGCAATTTTATATTGGAGGCTGAGGTAGTCTGAAATCCACCCCTACTCAATGCTTTATACTGCAGCATTAGGCTATTTTCACACAACGTAAATTATCAATTAATCACGGCCGTTGTAGCAAATTGCAACCACGGCCGTGATTAATTGATAATTTACATTGTGCTGCAATCAATGGGATCCCGGCCGGAGTGTATACACATAGTATACACTCTGGCCAGGATTCCCAGCGGCCGCATGAAAAACTGACATGTCAGTTTTGTGCGGCCGCTATTCATTGAATAGCAGCCAAACAAAAATGCCAGTTCACACAAGAGAGTGCGGCCGCAGTTTCCATTGTGTGCTATGGTGAATTGGGATGCGGCCGCACACGGATGCGCCAGCATACCAATTCACCAAAAAATGTTTATCCCGGGCAGTACTGCAGTCACGGCCGGGATAAACTTCACTGACACAGCCGTTCTGTGAGACAGCCAGGTCACAGAATGGCCAGTCTCATACATAGTGTAAACCTGGCCTTACTCTATTGCATGGGTAGGTAACCTTGGCTTTCCAGCCGTTGCAAAACTACAAATTCCATCATGCCTAGACAGCCAAAGCTGTAGCTTTTAGCTTTAGCTGTCCAGGCATGATGGGAGTTTTAAAACAGCTGGAGAACCAAGGTTCCCTACCCCTGCTTAGTTTCATCTTAGTTTCGCCTGTAATACATTGACTGTCTGAGACCCCCAGGACACCGTCCTGTCCCCATGCCTTACACTGCAGCTTTGCTCAGGTCTTTAGGAGAAAATAAAAAAAACCTCATTTACATATAATGAAGCGGCTGAGGTCGTGACAGTCGCCTTGTACGTAATAACCTCTCTCTAAGTAGAGATCTATAAAGAGAGCGGAGAATCGCCCGTGAAGTTCAGCGCTTCCCTCATTTCATGCGCTGTAAATGTATCCGAAAGCAACTGAGAAATCAAAAGTACAAGAAAGTGAAGGCAGCAGTGAAGCGACTCGCCGGAGCGGAGCCGGACGCTAAATAATCTGGAGGATTATCGGGTCTCCAATGTTCCTAGAATGAGAGAAATGCCAGATTTGTAATGCAAATTGCCTAATGAAGCAGCAGGAGGGGGGAGCGCGGTCTATTCCTGGCGGGAAGGGGGGGGGGGGTGTGCTGACGCTCTTCATCATTAATGCTCACATCGGGAGAATTACTTCCCTAAAGATGAACTTACCTGGATCTCTCTATCACTTCAGTCTGGCAACAGCTTTATGCTTTAACTAATGGGGCCACACCGCGATCGGGGAAAACAATTAATGGAGGATTTGATGGTGTTCCTCTACGGAGAAGCTGCTTTTCCGTGTAGCAGTGCTGGGAATAGTGTCGCCAATGTGAATCACTGAACTAAATATATATCACAACAATATAGTGTCCAGGGCCAGTCCTATAGGAATCCAGTGTGTGTTATTAGTGGGGAAGGAAGTAGCTACTTCACATCAGCCATATTGTCTCCTGCATAACAGTCTGCATCTGTATGTGAAGCTATATGTATGTCTATATTGGAAGAGAAAAGGGGAGGCATCGAAGGATATTGGAGGAGGAGGGGACCCAAGGAGTCTGGGGGGTGGTGGTAAAGGAGTCTGGAGAAGCGGGACCATAGGATTCTGGGGGTGGTGGTGGTGGTGGAGTCTGGAGAAGCAGGACTATAGGAGTCTGGGGAGTGGTGGTGGTGATGGAGTCTGGAGAAGGGGGGACAGAAGGAGTCTGGATGGGAGACCAAAAGGAATCTGGAACGAGGATCCAAGGAGCCTGCAGGAAGGACCCAAAGAGTCTGGAGGGGAACCAGAGCACTCTGGAGACAGCTTTTTTCCCTCTCCCCATTGAAAATACATGCACGCTTGGCTGGATGTATAGGTGTATGGTGAGGACAAGAGGATGCACCCTTGGCTGGATGTATAGGTGTATGGTGAGGGCAAGAGGAATGGTTGTATCCAAATTGACATTTCTTCTACCGGTACCGAAAGTGTACAGCAATCTCATGGCTCCCTCCCACCCATGGACATCCCCATGTCCCCAATCAGCCTGAGTAGAGTACTACAACTGTATAGGGACATTTAATGAAACAAAAGAAAGAGGACTGAATCTGGCAGAGGACCATGGACAGCTCCATGGTCTTTGACAGAGTTATGTTGGAACAGGACCATGGACAGCTCGACTTGAATGATCAAACATTAGACAGTGCTGGATGTCATACAGGACCATGGACAGCGCCACTTAGAGGATCCAGTAGTAGAAAGTATAGAAAGCACAGGACCATGGACAGTGCTGCTTGTATGATCAGATAGTAGAAATCATTAAATTTGACAGGACAATGGGCCACTTGTATGATGACATAGTAGGAAGTACTAGATCTGACAGAGTTGCAGGGACAGCTCCATCCTCTGAGTAGTAAGTGAGGATCACCACATTGTTGCAGGACCATGGGCAGCTTTACTTCCGAAGTCAGTAGACAGTACCCGGGTCCCGGATCTACAGGGGTCCCACAACTATGACACTATTGCACCATGTAGTGCACCGTTCGCTGTTGCAGCCTCACTTTTGGCTGTAAACCACATAAGTGATGATCAGTAAGACTCCCCTGGCCCCAGACAGTCACACAGAGGACTGCCCTACAGATGTCTGATCTTCACAGCCGCCACGTCACCAGTCTGTGGCCAGGACACCATTGCAGAAGCTTTCTTGTGATTTACCACCTGTTTTTGTCACCCATTTTGCATTAGCGTGCCAATATCTCCTTCCATCCCGACACTGCGATGGTCCATAGATCACCGGAAAGTCTCTTCTAAGTAAGACGTCCGCTTCACAAATAACAACCTGTCACTTGTAATGTGCGTCGCGCTACAAATGATATAGTCAGAGCGATCTGTTTATTACCATCCATTGACGAAGAGATGAAAGGTTCATCAACTCTTCGCGGGTGGAATGTGTTGGGATGGAGAATTTCGCAAGATAGAACAGTGATAAAAGCTTACAGAATAAAAACTCTACAGACGCTCAGTCCTCCAGGGATCCGGGCAGTTTTTGTTGGTTGGATTTCTCTCCCCCCCCAAACAGTATTTTTAAGCCGGTCTGCAAATCAATGCTGGCCTACATCCAGCTCGTCCATCGCTCCCTCGTCACGTAGACGCTCTCAGGAGATCTTGTTAAGCCAACAGGCCAATTCAAAGTATTCACTGCGTAACCGTGAAGCGCCTATCTTTTTTTTCTTTACTGCAGATGGGTTAAGATAAATGGATCGCCCCGGTAACTGCTTCTGTGTTGCAGCTTTGATAATTGGATGGCATTTCAAACAGGGAGACAAATTAAAGCCGCTGTTTAACAACGCCGATGCATGACGGACCCCTTAAGTGCTGGCATGAGCCAGACCCCTTCATTACTGGTGCACGATGGACTCTTTCAGTCCCGGCATGATTTAGACCCCTTCATTACTGGTGCATGATGGATCATTTTAGTCCCGGCCTGCGCCAGAACCCTTCATTACTGGTGCATTATGGACCCTTTCAGTGTCGGCATAAGCCAGACCCCTTCATTACTGGTGCATGATGGACCATTTCAGGGCCAGCATAAGAGATACCCCTTCAATACTGAGGCATGATAGACCGGTTTAGTGATGGCATGGGATGGACTCCTTAGGTGGCAGCATGAGACCCCTTAAATGTGGCAGAAATTTTAAGTGGAAACAAAAATGACCATTTTAGTGTGGGCACAACACTAACACTTTGATTACAGGTGCATGATGGATCCCTCTAGCACTGGAATGAGGCAGACCCCTTTACTGTTGGCCACAAGACAGACCACTTCAGTGCTGGCATGAGACAGACCCCTCCAATTTCAGTCAACACAGACTTCTTCAGTGCCTGCATGAGATTGAAGTGATCTAGTGATCTTATACTCCTGCCTCTCCCGATGTTTGTTGGCGAAAAGCAAAATCAACACCACAAACAACGCTGAGGCGGTGACCGTGAGAGCGAACCAAAGAGAGCGTGTAATGGTTATAAAGAGAGCAAAAGTTCCACGAAATGTCATCACATCAGGCAAAAATACTGACACAAATCCTCTGCCAGCGACAAGAAACAGAGACATTAAAGGGGTTATCCAGGATTAGAAAAAACACGGCTACTTTCTTGCACACAGCGCCACCACTATCCTCAGGTTTTGTGAGGTATTACAATCAGCTCTATTCATTTCTATGGAACAGGGGTGCCAAACCCACTCCCAAACTGATGACTGGAGAGGTGCTGTTTCTAAAAGAAAGTGGCCATGTTTTTCTAAGCCTGGATAGCCCCTTTAACTCGTGGTGTAAAAATATAACAAAAACTACAAAATTACTATACTATAATAGTTAAAACAGTCTGAATCACCCTGTAACAGAGACAGTCACATGATTCCGGACATTCATATGTATTCCTGTAAGCTGTCCTGCCTGAAGATTTGGCGAGTGCCCCGTTGTCTTCTATTTGCACCACTGTATATGCATTCTTTCACTACTACTGGGAGCACCATCACCGCAGGCTACCACATGTCCAATCCAATGTAAGTCTCCAGTGCTTCTGCGGCAGTGCCAACTGTACTCTACACAGCTCCATTATAGTAGTTATATTCTTGTATATAGGAGTAGTATTATAGTAGTTATATCCCTGTATATAGGTAGCAGTATTATAGTAGTTATATTCTTGTATATAGGAGCAGTATTAAAGTAGTTATATTCTTGTATATAGCAGTATTATAGTAGTTATATTCTTGTATATAGGAGCAGTATTATAGTAGTTATATTCTTGTATATAGGAGCAGTATTATAGTAGTTATATTCCTGTATATAGGGCAGTATTATAGTAGTTATATTCTTGTATATAGGAGCAGTATTATAGTAGTTATATTCCTGTATATAGGGGGCAGTATTATAGTAGTTATATTCTTGTATATAGGAGCAGTATTATAGTAGTTATATTCTTGTATATATGGGACAGTATTAAAGTAGTTATATTCTTGTATATAGGAGCAGTATTATAGTAGTTATATTCTTGTATATAGGAGCAGTATTATAGTAGTTATATTCCTGTACATAGGGAGCAGTATTATAGTAGTTATATTCTTGTATATAGGAGCAGTATTATAGTAGTTATATTCCTGTACATAGGGAGCAGTATAATAGTAGTTATATTCTTGTATATAGGAGCAGTATTATAGCAGTTATATTCCTGTACTTAGGAAGCAGTATTATAGTAGTTATATTCTTGTATATAGGAGCAGTATTATACTAGTTATATTCTTATATATAGGAGGCAGTATTATACTAGTTATATTCTTGTACAAAGAGGCCACATTAGAATAATAGAAACTGTGGACTACTTTTTTCAGGTCACAGCTTAATATGTTGCAGTAGGATTGGCTGACGTTTCTTGTTGCTGTGTATTAGCGATAGAAGGTCCAGTCCCTGCTGCTCCCTGTCCTTGCAGGACCTGTGACTGAAGTCGGCTCATAGTGGGCACTTGGCATCTCCTGGCGTCTGTTTCTTCCACTAATGAGATCACTTAAGAAAAATGGATGTGTCACTGGTCGGGCTGGGAAGCACTGGCCGTCCTGGATCCTCGGTGCGCGCTGTATCAGGTGAGGACGCTCGCAAATAGTTCTTTTTTCGCAGATTTATTGCTCTCTCAGACTCCTCTTAATTAACATGACATTTACATAACAGTAGCTCATTAATTCTGGGCTCTGGGCGCCGGGGCCTCATCACTGATGCATTGCCCCTTCCCAAACAGGTTGTCAGATTTCTGCTATTATCAACATCATCATGGCGGCATGTTAATGATCTACCTTTTACACATTAGATGCGTCTCTCCCTCCCACCGGCTGCATTTTCATCAGCTGAATATAGCGCAGCTCCCCACATCTCATGCTTCCTCAGTCCCTTCTGCTTTCGTTCTGATTTCTTCCAGGATTTATGTCTCTCTGAGAAAATACATATCTGTCCCCATCCTCGGGGGAACACAAGGTCCCTCTCCGATTCTCCGTATCCTTAATACCTTTATGGCGCCGTGAGGGTCCCAGGATATTAATATAGCTATTCAGAGACGGGACAATCCCCTGGTGGACGCCATTGCGGTAGATTAGACAGGATGCAAACGCTTTTCACGTCTGTGATTTATAAAGCGTGTTCCTGGAATCAGACAGTGCCTCCTGTGTGAGGTCTCGTTTCTGGGTTATCTACATGGGTGATACACGTGAGGTGACAATCAGTATTACACTGCAGATGTGGTTGTCACCTAAATTACCACCCGCTTAAATGACATATATAACCACAGTTATATCCCCCTATCACTCGTGTCAGTTCTTACTGTCATCCTGGCATTCTATTCTTGGCCACCATTCATGCATACTGGGCCACTGGCATGCGGCTGGTACTGTTACATGGATCCTTGTATTAGGCTGGCATTGTGATATTGCACAGATCCACCACTAGATGTAAGCAATAACTGTACATGTATACCTCCTGACAGGTATACACCTAGCACATGGAACATCAATGGTGGAAAGGAGATGAAACAGAGCGGCGGGATGCGGATCCTTAGAGGGACGTTCTCGGCAGGATGAATCGGGTGCCTATTTCATTATCCATCTGTTACATAATTATCCTGTGAATAATTTTGCTGCATCCCCTGCTGTCACAAACCACGGGAAGCCACACGGGGGGCCAGACCAGCCTCCTCCATTAATAGTTACCGACCACACTGCTCAACCGGCGGGTCACCATGCAACTCCACACTGGTGAAGTACGCCACAACCAACTGACTGCTGAACCTCCAGTCCCATCCAAAGCTGCATTCACACAGGATACAGTACCTGGCATCTCTTTGTGGTTGCCTTACTAGTACAATGTCTGTATACTTTACTGCACAAGTGATATATAGCAATGCATTCTGCTGCAATGTATTGTGGGAGGATTGTTCCTAAACCCGGTCACCTCAAAAGCTGCAATCACAATTCTGCCATCTCTTGCTAGTCCATCCCCTACATAATGCAAGATGAGCAATGAAGTGCTGTAGAGCCATGTATTGTGGGAGACATCTGTCAGGACAGCAGATACTGGAAGGTATAAGCAGAAGTGTGATCGCAGCTCTGGATGTGACTGTGCAGCTTCCCAGGACATGTAACAATCAGCAGTGCATACAATACAGGGTCCTTACATTCGTCTTCACTGGGGGAGGCTACATTCAGGTCTGTCGAGAGCGGCTGGCCGGGACTACTGCTGGCCGTGGGTATAGAGGTATTTCCGTTGTCGCTGTTTATCTCGCTGGGGAATAGATCTGATTGGCTGCTGCTTGTGCTGGGGGCGGAGTCTTCGTCTGGCTGCTTCTTTTGAAAATCTTAATAATAAAAAGAAAAAAAAACAAACAAGAATCAGAATTGTTACAGAGAAACCATCAACAAGCATGGCCACAAAACATAATGAGGGTTATATGGCACGGCTTTCACCTCCGACAGACCCCAATGTCTCCCCTAAGCTGTCATGACTACTCTCCAGTTTCTGCACATCACTGGCTAATATTGGCTAATAATGCTGAACCCTGAATCAGCAGGGGGTGCACAGTCGCTTTCTCTGACTGTCATAAGAACCAGCTGCTCTCGCTCACCATGAAGGATTGGGGGGGGGGGGGGGGGGGGGGGAGAAGGGGTCGAGACTACAAGTCTCATTATCCTCAGCAGAGAGGATGGGTTGTGTGTCTATTCGGAGGGAGATGCATTAGTTATCAGGTTATCGCCGTTCAGAGTCTGTGCAATTATCAGGGAAGGTGCGAAGCGCGTCGTTCGCGGCTCACCAGGAAACGCACTTAGCGATAATTGACTCCTTTTAATTGTGCTGGAAGAGCAGTCATGGAGACCGGCGAGACAGAGGAGCGAGCGCCCTGCAAGGAGCGGCGGAATCTGCGGGAACACGGGATGTTATCGGGGCTAAGTAGTAAAGCGGCAGGAACTGCTCCAGGCCAGGAAGGCGTATTCACACCTGGCAGATTTGCGGCATACATTATTATAACCATTCAATTCATCTCAATAGGGTTTGTAGAAATCAGTGTGGCTGGAAACCATTTACGTGTAATATCCTACCTGACACATGACATCTACCTTACTACAGTCTCTTCCTTCCCTGCACGCTAGGTCCCCTTTTCTAGTATACTGTAAAGGCTTAAAGGGGGGCTCCAGCTTCGCAACTAATGTTTATTGTGCTAATGCATGTAATACTAAAATACTATGCAGCTTTGAATACAGAGCCTCCTTGCATCTCCATGGTAACAGACTACAAACATTTGTGTGTAGTCAGATCCAAAAGTTGTGCAGCTTTACATTTAGCAGGTCAGCAAGAGGCAGGGGACAGATAGATGGCGATATACAAAGGATTGTGAAGGTGGATTTAAAGTCAAACCTTCCCCTGGGTGGTCCATGTAGCTAAGGTAGGCTGTCCTTACAATTAAAGTGATACTTACTCTATGTGCGTTTCTCCGCACAATCCACAAGCTTAGATGCTGCACATTTGATATACATCTGTATAAAAGTTGTCTTTGACTTGTTTCTGCTCTAAAATTGCTTCATTTCATTAAAGGACAGTGTCACCTAGGCGGGGCTTCTCTGCAATCAGGCCTCCTCTGCCCAGAGGAGAGATGGGGCCCAAATACCATAAAGCTCCCCCTAGGTGTCCACCAAGGAAATTAAGAGAGAGAGTAAGGGGATGGGGGGTTACAGTATTACTTTAAGGTGGGCTGTTCTTACAGTTAAGATGGGCTGCCTGTACAGTTAAGGTGGAATGACCTTGTAGTTTAGGTAATTACACAGTGAATGGAATGGAGATCCCCTTTAAAGGAGTTATCCAGCGCTACAAAAACATGGCCACTTTTCCCCCTACTGTTGTCTCCAGTTCAGGTGCGGTTTGCAATTAAGTTCCATTTACTTCAATGGAACTGAGTTTCAAAACCCCACCCAAACTGGAGACAACAGTAGGGGGAAAGTGGCCATGTTTTTGTAGCGCTAGATAACCCCTTTAAGTAAAGTTATAACAGTGATAGCACACAGTGAATGGAGTGGAGATCCCCTTTAACCATAGTAATAACCGTGATTGCACACAGTGTATGGAGTGGAGATCCCCTTTAAGCACAGTAATAACAGTGTTTGCACACAGTGGATGGAGAGGAGATTCCCTTTAAGCACAGTAATAACAGTGATTATATACAGTGAATGGAGTGGAGATCTCCTTTAAGCAAAGTAATAACCGTGATTGTATACAGTGAATTGAGTGGAGATCCCCTTTAAGGATCGTAATATCAGTGATGGCACACAGTGAATGGAGTGAAAATCCCCTTTAAGCATAGCAATAACAGTGATTGCACACAGTGAATGGAGAGGAGATCCCCTTTAAGCATAGTAATACCAGTGATCGCACACAGTGTATGGAGACTAGTTCATCATTATCCGATGTTTGCGTCCAGGACAGTGAGACCATCTTATAGAACCGATGAGGGTCCAGGACCATAACAACTTCTAGTCTCAATCTATCAGGGAACATCGTTCATTTTCCGCCGGGCGCTGAGCGAGGACGAGCAGAACAATTCGTAAGAAGATAATTTCCATACGCTCATGAATCAAAATGTCAGCCGTGCGGCACGGAAAGAGAAACTGACCTATATTTGTGAACCCAAAAGGTCAGAGCTGATAAATTTTTTTGAGGCCGACTGGGGGGGTGTACGGCAGAGCCGAGACGCGTTTCTTCACTCAGCTTTACATAAATATGCTAAATTCTGAGGTATAAATAGTGTCGTCTAATGGGCACAAAAATGGCGACATCTGCGTCCGAGATGTAAAATACATCAATTTGTCATAAGAAACTGATGGTGGGTGTAGAATATATGGCGTACACATACAGGGGGCAGGGCTGAAGGCCATGTTTTATAGCATAGGAGAGGTTTCTGAGGGAGCTGCGCTGTACTGCATTGTAAAGGATGTAGTGTTCTCAGGCTTTGCATTAGTCTGGACTAGGAAACATTATAGCTACAGCAAAGAGCAATCCATGAGGGGTCATAGGTCAGCGCAGGAGCCACGCCATGGCCACGGGAGAAGTAACAGATGCTCCTAAAGTATATTATAAGGAGTCACTAGGGATCCATACAACAGTATAGAGTGTTGTAGAGCTGTCCGGGGATGGTGAGGGCTGCAGTTTAGTGACAGCTAGAGACCCCCCTTGGCTGGGGGACACTGATAGGTGTACTTTAACAACAGTATCCTGTGATGTAACTAGTGTATCAGTACAAAGAAAATGTTGCACAACTACAACTCCCAGCATGCCCTGACACACTTTGGCTGAGATCATCACCTGCCTGCTGTCAGTGAATCCTTTTGCAACCAGATCTGCGTCCCCCTATCTGTGACCCTCCAGCTGCCGGCTCAGCACCTGCACATTAAGGGCCCTATTCCATGGGACGATTATCGTTCGCATAAAAGTTAACGATAAACGATCCAAACGAACGCTATTGCGAAAGACCTGAAATCGTTCATTCATTTACATGGAACGATAATCATTACTTATGATCGTTCTGGCGGTCGTCTTGTTGTCGCTATTGCGTTCATCACTACTGCGAATGACCGAACGACATCTTATTCAATGCGAACAATTTGCGAACGAGCAACAATAAAAATAGGTCCAGGTCTTATTAAACCTATTCAACCGAACGATTATCGTTTAGATTTGAACAATTTAACGATCGTCCCATGGAATAGGGCCCTTAGTCTGGGGGTGACAATTCAATATCATTTACCACTGCTGCTGCATAACCTCTTTTTGAAGAGGAGGAAGGAACATAGAAAGCTTCTCCTTCAAAACTAGAGACTGTATAGTGTAAACTGCAGCGACCCCCCTTCAGAGTGGGAACCCCCCTACTGATCATGGGGCCTTCGCACCCAATGTGGTGTGTATTACTACACTGCTGCAGAACTTCTTTGGAAACCTGATCAGTTAAGATCATGTATACTGCTTTAGAGATTAATCCAGCAGCCGCATCGCTCCACTCTGGGGGGGTCATACACACAGCAGCATCCCCTGCCCGTAACACCCAGCTATCCACCAGGCTGGTAGAAGCAGTGCCTACAGACCTGCAGGGGGCGATCACAGCTTTGCCAGCTCCAAATCTCCTTTGTTCCTATGTAAATCCGCTCCCAGTGGGCTTCCTCTCGAAAGACCTTATACTGGGAAACAAAACGTCGTCCTTTCATTTATCCTAAAATCCCTTCCTGGGAGACGGCGAGCGGCTCTATTAGTATAAATCCCTTCAAAAGACGAGGAAGAGAACTCCGGAGAGACGGGGGAGGCGCAGCCATTCATCTGCTGCTTATACAGGTGAATGAGCGGGGGCTCTGCTCTAGATGGGGGTCTGCAGGGACCTCACATAGGCCAATGCCCCCCATAGGGCCACTCAGACTCCATAAACAGCAGATAATCGTCATACCTGGAGCTAGACCGCAGCTGAGTGACCGGGGCCCTGTAGGGTCAGTGCTATACACTGGGGGCAAGATATGAGATCCCAGTCAAAGCAGGGTCAGTGCTATACACTGGGGGTCCCAATGGACACCTCAGTCACATAAGTATCGGTGCTATACACTGGGGTTCAGATATGAGACCCCGGTCACAGCAGGGTTAGTGCTATACACTAGGGGTCCGATAGGAGGCCGCAATCACATAATCATTGGTGGTATACACTGGGGGTCCGATATGAGACCCCTGTCACAGCAGGGTTAGTGCTATACACTGGGGGTCTGATATAAGATTCCAGTCAAAGCAGGGTCAGTGCTATACACTGGGGGTCCCAATGGACACCTCAGTCACATAAGTATCGGTGCTATACACTGGGGTTCAGATATGAGACCCCGGTCACAGCAGGGTTAGTGCTATACACTAGGGGTCCGATAGGAGGCCGCAATCACATAATCATTGGTGGTATACACTGGGGGTCCGATATGAGACCCCTGTCACAGCAGGGTTAGTGCTATACACTGGGGGTCTGATATAAGATTCCAGTCAAAGCAGGGTCAGTGCTATACACTGGGGGTCCGATAGGAGGTCACAATCACATAAGCATCGGTGCTATACACTGGGGGTCAGATTGGACACCTCAGTCACAGCAGGGTCAGTACTCTACACTAGGGGTCCTATATGAGACCCTGGTCAGAGCAAGGTCAGTGCTATACACTGAGGGGTCCTATATGAGACCCTAGTTAGAACAGGGTCAGGCCAATACGAATCTGACAGCAGATGGCATCACATGCTTCTGGTCACTAAATAAAATCAACAGCAGTGTTCCCCAATCTTTGGCTCTCCAGCTGTTTAAAAACTACAATGCCCAGCATGACCTGACAGTGCCACATTGATCCACAGCTTATGTCTGGTATTGCAGCTCAGCTGTATTTAAGTGAATGGAGGTGAAATGCAGTACCACACACAACCAGCAGACAAATGTGGCGCTATATATAATGTAAAACAGACATAAGACGTTCTATATCTTTGTAATATAGTGTTTAATGGGTTTGTTACAGTGTAGACAGTCATGTGTAAGATGAATACAGTTCCAGTGCTGGCCTCCTGTCCTAAAAAGCTGTCTAAGGGTACGCGCACACTAAGGAAAATACACAGAGGACTTGCGGCGGATTCTGCCATTCATCTCCGCGCTCTCCGTCTGTGCCATAGACTCCATTCTACGGTCAGGCAGATTCCACCGTCCCTAGAAGACTGAACCCGTCCATTCTTTGGGTGGACGGTGGAATCCACCTGTGCATAGAATTGAGTCTATGGCACAGGCGGAGAGTGAAGCGGGGATGAGCGGCAGAATCCGCCACAAGTCTTCTGCGTGTTTTCCTCAGTGTGCACATACCCTATCAGTGTCAGCAGTTTGGAACATGAATTGCAGCTGACAGATTCACTTTAAACTTTGTTAAGAGACGACTAGAAATTTCTTTAAAGGAGAAGTCAGGCGGGACAACAAAAATTCAGTTCGGGCAAGGGGTGGAGGGAACATAATAAAGAATATTTACCACTCCCCAAGTTCGTAATGCACCACGTCCCACTCCAGCTTTCAGCCCTTCTACTTCACACGTTAGTGGATGCCTCGCTCAGCCAGGCAGTGATTGGGGCCAGACACCGCTGTAGTCACTGATTGGCCATCCATCGCCCCTCCTGATGTCATCATAACTCGGGGGGAAATGCCTTCCGGCGGGGGTCCCGGACTTTCTGACACAGCAACTCGTGGGTACAGAGAGAGGTAAGTAGGTGTTGCTTATTATGTTCCCCTGCCCGCTGTCCTTTAAGGCTGGTGATTTGCACAGTGTTGCCTGTAGTGTTGGTGCAGAATGTGTAGTGTGCGAGGAGGGAGACTTAGGGTGGTATTACACGGAATGATTATCGTTCGAAAAAATCGTTAAATCATTCGGATTTAAACAATCATTTAGTGTAATGGCAGACGATTAAACGACCAACGAGAAATCGTTGGTCGTTAAATAGAATTTGGACCTATTTTTATCGTTGATAGTTTGCAAATTGTTCGCATGTAATAAGACTTTGTTCGGTTGTTCCCAGTAGCGGCGACGACAGGAAGAACGCAATAACGATCATAAGTACTGATCATAGTTTCGTGTAATTCGGTGAACGATTTCAGGTCGTTCGCCATAGCAGTCGTTTGAGTTTATCGTTAATTGTCGAAAAATCGCTTCATGTAATAGTACCCTTAGGGCCCTATTACATGGGCCGATTATTGTGCGAAAAATCGTTATATCATTCGAATATAAACGACACTCCTGTGTCAGGTGTTTAGATCTGAACCTAAAATTATCGTTCGCTGTAATTCCATATTCGCTCGCTCAAGTTCCGCATTTATTCACTAACCGTTCAGTGTAATGGTGTGTTTACACAGGCAGATTTATCTGACAGATCTTTGAAGCCAAAACCAGGAACAGACTATAAACAGGGATCAGGTCATAAAGGAAAGACTGGGATCTATCCTCTTTTCAAATCCATTCCTGGCTTTGGCTTTAAAAATCTGTCAGATAAATCTGTCTGTGTAAACGCATCCTAATTGCACATTGTTCATTGTTTTGCTGGGATCAGAAGGAATAAACGATCATAGTAACAATTGCAATAACGATCTTAGTAACTAACGACCATCGTTCTGTGTAATATGGGGAACGATTTCAGGTTAACGATAAATCGTTAGCGATAGTTTATGGTTAATCGTTAAAAATCGCTCCGTGTAATAGGACCCTTAGGTCTGGATTTAAAGTTTCAAAACTATTGTGACTTCCTTGCCCCCATATGGAGATACTCGTGATGTAACAATGTCTGGGATGCTATAAATGGCGCTGGATGACGCACCCACAGGTACTACTTCATTTAATTTTAACCATACCCAAACCAGCAGCGCGGTACGCTGAGCGCAGACACAGTCAGTGCATGAACTCTCAGTCTCTGGAATTCCCACATCTTTCCGACTGTCACAAATGCATCAAACCTTCTAGAGAACAAACCGCGCCGCATGTTGTGACTTCTCGTTACAGAGAAATTGCAGCAGAAGCGATCGGGCGCATTGTAACTTGTACAGAAATTGAAGCCATCATTATTATTTCTCGGAGTAGAAAACATGTCATCTGCATCCTCCACAGCGAAAGAGCTACTGCTGGGAAGGTGTCCTCTTAAAGGGGAAGGCTGACAATATCCTGTATTAGTGCGGGCGATGCGTATATTTCTTCCTGTCCTGATCTCTCTCAATATTATCCTCATATATTGTACATTATTGACTATATCTATCTCATACCGTTATATCAGGACTCAGGAGCTGCACTCACTATTCTGCTGTTACACCACTACATCTATTACATTATCTGTACTTATCACTGTGTGTTATCTATGGTGTTACATAGGACTGCAGGTCATATCTATTACATTATCTGTACTCAGAGATATCACTTTTTTCATCTGTGGTGTTACATAGGACTGCAGGTGACATCTACTACATTATCTGTACTCAGACAGTTTGCACTGTGTGATATCTGTGGTGTTACATAGGACTGCATGTCCCATCTACAACATGATTCGTACCCAGAGTGTTATGTGGTGTTACATAGGACAGCAGGTCCCATCTACTACATTATCTGTACCCTGCAGGGTGCACAAACCCAGACAACACGGGCTCGATTACACGGCTTGATCCACAGAGTAAGTAAGTGTCAATCTATTCGATCGGCACTTGCTTAACAAGCCTATTACACAGCTAGATAATCATGCAGGCAGGGCTGCACGGACATCTTTAGCGATGTTCATGCAGCCTTTGCTTTAAAGGAGCACTCCGGAATTGTTATAGAGAAAATAAGAAAGATACTATGCTTACCTCTCTATGCTCCCCTGGTGTCATTCTGCTGTCTCTCTAGGTATGGCCACTGTGAGCTCAGCCAATCACTGACAGGCTATAACAGCTTTATAATTTACTATATACCGATGCTGGAGTACCTCTTTAATCAGCTCTTAGTTGTGTATTAGCTATTAAACAGAGAGACACAGAGAGATGTGTGGCTATTTTTGAACATATTGAAAGACAGTGATCAGGCGACAAGCAAATGGTTGCTCGCTTATTCCTTGGCTGATGGTTGTCTTTATTACGCGGAGCAATACGAGCCCGATTTCTCAGATAATCTGTGTAATGTAAGTCGCACATCAGAGAGTTCACTTACAAATAAATGAACTTCACATCTGGCTTAGCTGTACAGCCCAGTTTGCCCACTAGATGGCCACAGAGAGCTGGATATTCTCAGTTATTTTATCCTCAGAGCGGACTAGTGTTCGGAGTTATTATGGGATGTGTTCAAACAACTGATATCAGGCAGTTTGGGGAGAAATAAAGTGGATTACATTCCGTACACTCGTGACTTATCCCACTAAATGACTGGGTCCAAAAAACACAGAAAAGGTGCAAATCTTTCCATTATAGGATTTTATATTTTCTTTCCTCTCCAACATATAACATCATGTAAAAAGTTCTGGATTCCTTGAATGGCTGAGCACCTCTCCACCCGCCCTGTGCGTCTCACAGGGGACGGACCATAGACTTTTTATCAATGTCCTTCTCTCGCAGTGTGGCCACAGTGGGGGGAGTGAACGCTCTTCTCTCCTCGTTTTACAGACTGGTGTGGGCCTGAACACCCCAACCCTGAGCAATCAAAACCTCGGACACAAAGGGGGGATTTATCAAACATGGTGTAAAGTGAAACTGGCTCAGTTGCCCCTAGCAACCAGATTCCACCTTTCACTTTCCAAAGAGTCTGTGAGGAATGAAAGGTGGAATCTGATTGGTTGCTAGGGGCAACTGAGCCAGTTTCACTTTACACCATGTTGGATAAATCTCCCCCTTAAACTGTCTAGTCCAAGTTTACATGACTTATGACATTACTTTACACCAGAATCATCATCAGACAAGGGAAACAAGTGTCTAGGATGCTTTATAAATGGCACACAGGTCACGTAAGCCGGGATATTACATCACATTTCTGGCAAATTCACTACATCTATATCTTCCCTTACGTATGACGCCGATAGATTTTCTATATCTTCCCTTACGTTCTCCTTGCGGCTTGGACTTCATTCTGCTACTTTCCGGTTTGGATAAGCGGCGTGTACTTCTAGGAAGTTTATTCATGTGTTCGGGGAACTGTGGGCTAAAGCCTATCACAGGTTTTATGCTGGAGATATTCAGGAATTGATTTTGCGGCCATTACCAGTCAGACCAACATTTCAGCTACGAGAGCGCGGCGCAATAGAAGGTGAGAAATCCAATAACCGGGAGGAAAAGACCAAGAGAGGAGGCCAAGAGCTCAGCAGATGTAGAGACAAACACTAAAATGTTACCACTGTATAATGTGCACTACAGCTGTATGCTGTATCGTGAGGTTCTGCAGCAGCCGAGGTGTGTATTATGAGGCTGTGAACAAGACATCATGCCTCAGTTCGGCTACACCACTGCCTATACCCTGACATTCCCTTCCCCGCAATCCCCGGGTCTCTGGCGCCACCACCATCACACACACACACACACTCTTCAGGTCTCTGGCATTCCCCCCCCACCCCCAACTCCTTGAGTCTCTGGTGTTTCCTCCTCCCCACTCCTCAGGTCTCTGGCATTTTCTCCCACCCACAGGTCGCCAGTGTTTCCGCCCCCTGCTCCTCAGGTCGCCAGTGTTTCCGCCCCCTGCTCCTCAGGTCGCCAGTGTTTCCATCCTCTGCTCCTCAGGTCGCCAGTGTTTCCGTCCTCTGCTCCTCAGGTCGCCAGTGTTTCCGCTCCTTGCTCCTCAGGTCGCCAGTGTTTCCGCCCCCTACTCCTCAGGTCGCCAGTGTTTCCGCCCCCTGCTCCTCAGGTCGCCAGTGTTTCCATCCTCTGCTCCTCAGGTCGCCAGTGTTTCCGTCCTCTGCTCCTCAGGTCGCCAGTGTTTCCGCTCCTTGCTCCTCAGGTCGCCAGTGTTTCCGCTCCTTGCTCCTCAGGTCGCCAGTGTTTCCGCTCCTTGCTCCTCAGGTCGCCAGTGTTTCCGTCCCCTGCTCCTCGGGTCACCAGTGTTTCCGCCCCCTGCTCCTCGGGTCTCTAGTGTTTCCACCCCCTGCTCCTCAGGTCTCTAGTGTTTCTGCCCTATGCACCTCAGGTCTCCAGTTGTGTTTCTGCCCACTGCTCCTCAGGATTCTACCCCCTGCTCCTCGGGATTATGGTGTTTTTTCCCCCTCAATTTTTTGTAGGTCTCTTGGATTTCCACCCCCTGCTCCTCAGGTCTCCAGTGTTTCAGCTCCTTGCTTCTCAGGATTTCATTGTTTCTGCCCCTTGCTTCTCAGGATTCCATTGTTTCCACCCTCTTTGCTCCTCAGGTCTCTGGTGTTTCCACCCCTTGCTCTTCAGGATTCCAGTATTTCCGCCCTCCTTGAGCCTCCAATGTTTTCTCCCCCTGATTCTCAGGTCTTTGGTGTTTTCACCCCTTGCTCCTCAGGATTCCGGTATTTCTACCCTCCTAGTCTCTCCAGTTTCTCTCCCTGCTCCTCAGATCTCAGGTGTTTCCGTTCGTGTGCCTAGAACCTTTAGTATTGCTTGTCCAATTCTCTGAAGGTTTCTGGTGTTCCCTCATTCATCCCTCCTGGGGTTTCTAGTTCTTACTTCCCCATGAGATCTGTTGTTTTCTCGGTTTAACAGAAAAGTGAATGTGCAGGACACAGTCATCTGGACTGATGGATAAATTTAGATACAATAGGCATTTACTACTATTTATGTTCAGTGACAACCTGTGAAGATGGCTGAGGAGGCGGCACGCTCGCTGCTCTGTTTATGGTGCCGGGAACATTAGACAAGTGAATTCCATACTGTAGGACCCTGAGCCGCTGATGTGCAATGTAATTATTACACTTTCTCTAATTTTCCTATAATTAATTACAGCGGCCGGGAAGCGGCTTCACACAAACACTGCAGCTACTTAGATGTGAGGAAGCAGAATGTGCGATTTCTCACTTTTTTTCTGAGCCATTAGTGGGTTTGGCACAACATATAGCAGATGGCCGGTGTCACTCCATTTCACAGTCAGACGCTAAGGGGAGGGAACCAGCGTGAAAGAGAAGAATCCGTCCCTCCCGGCAATACATATTCTGGATGTAAGGATGTGGCTCTATGGACAGAAAATGGCCGCAATCCCATCATCTCTCCACATCAGGTCTGCATCAAATCATGGCCTTAAGTAAGGTGATGGGGGAACAGAGGTCATCATCATGGGAGCATGAAGCTTTATGACTTGAACATTTTCCATTGAACATTTAAAAAAAAAAAAAAAAAAAAATGCACAAAAGTTTTAGACTCTTTTATGCAAGTTTATGGTGTAAGCATTGATACCCCCCCACCCGTGTCTCATATCCTCAGACTGAAGGTATCTACTTGCTGCTCGTGAAACATAGGTAAAAACTGAGAACCCAGGGACCCATCAGTTCTCCAAGCTGAGGGTTTGTTACATTTACATCCTCTGTAAATATATCACCTGCACAAATCTCTCTAATGTCCATTACCCTTGGGTCTCCCCCCCCCCCCCCGCCCCAACGGAAATTTTCAGGTCTCTGGTGTCTCCTCTTCCCAATTCTTGGATCTCTGGTGTTTCCTTTTCCAGCTTCTCAGGTCTCTGGTGCTCCCAACCCTTTCTACTCTGGTGTTTCTTCCTCCCGCCGCTTCCCAGGTCTCCGCTGTCTCCTCTCCCTTCTCCTCTGGTCTCGTGTTCCCACCCGTTACTGTCTCCTCCCCCTGCTTCTCAGCTCTCTGGTGTTCCCTTCTTCCCCACTCCTCCAGTCTCTGCTGTCTCCTCCTCCTGCTCATTGGGTCTCTGGTGTTTCCTCTCCCTACTCCTCGGCTCTCCGCTGTCTCCTCCCATAGTTCCTCCGGTTCCTGATGTTTCCTCTTCTCACTCCTTGGTTCTCTGCTGTATTCTCCCCCCACTAGCTCCTCCAGTCTACGGTGTCTACTCCCCCTGCTCCTCTTGATCTCCACTGTCTCCTTCCCCCATTACTCAGGTCTCTGTTGTTTCCTCATTTGGACAGATGAGTAAATGTGCTCGACATGGTGAGTAGAAGGGGGGTAAATCCATAAGGTATATATATATATATCAGCTGCGGACAATGTGTCTGCACAGATCTCTTGTCTGACCTCTTACTTTTCTACAATGACAGACAGCAACCAATCACAGCACATTTTGAAAAATGAAAGCCGAGTTGTGATTGGTTTTCATCTCTCCCAGACAAAAATAAGGCACATTTGGGAGTCTGACAGACTGATGAATCTGGGCCAATGAGTTACAGATGATTCCTTGAACTGGATACAAATGAATCTAAGGCTGACACCCTGCACTGAGCTGATGCTTCTCATCGGTTTCTAGATAAAAATGCCAATTATTCCTTTTACTAACAGCAAAAATATGAATTAAAGCGTCTCTGTACCCACAATCTGACCCCCCCCAAACTACTTGTACTTTCAGATAGCTGCTTTTAATCTAAGATCTGTCCTGGGGTCCGTTCGGCAGGTGATGCAGTTATTGTCCTAAAAAACAACTTTTAAACTTGCAGCCCCGTGCCCAAGGGGAGTATCTGTGCCCTAACTTTGCACCACCCCTCCGTCCCTCCTCCCCACCCTCTTCATCATTAGGAATGCTACTGGAACATTTTTTCCATGCTGAACATTGCACAGGTGGCCTAACGATCCAGCCCATGTGCCGGGCTGACACAGGTAGGGAATAGGAGGCAATCTGCCTGGAGCATTCCTAATGATGAAGAGAGTGGGGAGGAGTCGCTTTAAACTTAAAACAGGCATTAACTTTTCTATTTGGATGCTGTGTCACATTATAAGGCAGGGATTTTTCCCTCCAGCAGAATATCTGTATATATAATCTATTTTTTAGTGCCCGATGTATATATGAGGAGTAAGACATGTCGTGTTTATTACATGTTGTGCGACATTTTCAGGAAACTTCTGTAAAAGCTGACACGATAATTCCCTGCACTGCTGCCTGTGGACATTAGGGGGCACTAAAAGGACACAACTCGTAATATAAACTACTGAAATGTTATCTCCTCCGAAAGACCAATAAATGTACAGCCCGACTCCTCCAAGATGTGCCCCCCCCAGTTGGCTCTGAGACCCCTGTACTCACTCCTATAGGATGGTTCATACATTGTTCATAGCACAGAACCAAGGTAAGATTTCTATATTGCTAAAATTCTCCAGCTCGATCCCCAGTAGACTAAATGGCAAAGTTTTCATAAAAAGACGAACCCTTAAAATGCTTCCTTCAAAACGGGAAAAAAACATGCCCAACTGTCCTTGAGTGGCGCCCGTCCTCGACTATGACGACACTGCCCCCCCCACACACACACATACATTTCTGCCAACCAAACCTTGCTTATCCTAGAAAGTAATATTAATATATATCGGAAAAGGGGGGCGCTGGATCCGAACAGGAGACGCACGTGGTGATGGCATGTCAGCCTTAATTTGAAGGGAGATGATGAATGGCTTAATATCACCGCTGCAGAATTAACGCTATCCCATAGATCAAGAAACCATAGAGCTTTTGACAAATTCATTCGCAATACCGGCGTATATTACCGCTAACAGGACGTGTGACGGCAGACGGAGGGGGATGATGCTAATCAGGCTGGGGAAGCATAAAAATGGATAGAGAGGGTCCGAAGCCAGCCCAGCAACTATATCCGCCCAGCAACTATATAGCCTAAGGTCATCACTGCTGGAAGGTGCTGCTATGAGAGTCAGATGTGACGACCAGAAGCCGCTATATAGCTGACCTATCCCTAACTACATTGAGAGTCTGACCCCCAGCACAGGTGCCTCACCCAGGGTCCCTTGAGCACTGTGGCCTTTTAATTTCCTACCAGGCACAGATCGATCTATCTATCCATCTATCTCCTATCTATTTCCTATCTATCCATCTCCTATCTATCTATCCATCTATCTCCTATCTATCCATCTATCTCCTATCTATCCATCTATCTCCTATCTATCCATCTATCTCCTATCTATCCATCTATCTCCTATCTATCCATCTATCTCCTATCTATCCATCTATCTCCTATCTATCCATCTATCTCCTATCTATCCATCTATCTCCTATCTATCTCCTATATATCCATCGCTCTCTCTCTCTATTTATCTATCTATCTCCTATCTATCGCTCTCTCTATATATGTATATCTCTCTATCCATCTATCCAAAAAAAGTCTGCAGCACTTCAATTGGTGCGTGAAAAAAACTTTTTATTCCATTAAAAAAAAAAAAAAAAAACAGAACAAATTGTAGGTGCGGCAAACGAGATGCGATGTTTCGATTTCATGCTTGAAAAAGATGGGGTGAGGCTATCGAAACGTCACATCTCGTTTGCTGTACCTACAATTTGTTCTGTTAAACTGTGTTTTTGATGGAATAAAAGAGAAAGTTTTTTTCCCCCACACCAATTAGAGTGCTGCAGACTTGGATATGTATGCAAGCTCGTGGTTGGAGCAATCTGCTGCCACTGAACAAGTACTATAGTAGTGCTGCTTCACTATTTTGATTATCTATCTATCTATCTATCGTCCTCCAAATCAATGCAAGACCCCGCACGACCCCTTGCCCCCTCCCAATGTACAGAAATGGGCCTGGAAATGAAAAGGCTGCAGGTTCATAAAAACACAGGGGCCGGACCCCCAATGATTAGTATTGATGGTTTATCCTATTTAAAAAAAATAAAAAAGAGAATAGTCATCAGTTTAAAATATACAGAAAAGGTGAAAAACTGCAGCTGCATCCCCCTCCCTCCAGGTTGACTGTTTTACACCATCCGCATTTTTTTGGTGACCGAGGAGGATTGGGGTAAAATCACATGTGACTTAAAATATATCGGCCAAACAACCTGCACGTATTTTAGAGATTTTCTGTGTAAATGGTGCAATCTGGAGAAATGTAAGACATGAAAAATTTGAAGCAGATCTGTCAATGTGAATTCCCTTTAAATCCTGGAGAGGAGAGTAGATGGCATTGTCCTCTAATAAATATATTACAAGGTGTCAGTTCTATATACGACTGCTTTCATATAAACACATAGGGGGAGATTTATCAAACATGGTGTAAAGTGAAACTGGCTCAGTTGCCCCTAGCAACCAATCAGATTCCACCTTTCATTCCTCACAGACTCATTGGAAAATAAAAGGTGGAATCTGATTGGTTGCTAGGGGCAACTGAGCCAGTTTCACTTTACACCATGTTTGATAAATCTCCCCCATAGGATAAAAATTGGCGCAGTGTATAGACATATTAAAGACTATACCAGGGGTAGGGAACCTTGGCTCTCCAGCTGTGGCAAAACTACAACTCCCATCATGCCTGGACAGCCAAAGCTAAAGCCTCTGGACTCTGCAGTGTGATAACCCATACACTTTACAGAGATGAAGCCTATGGCAGATGACATGACGGTAGGACGAGATGTTTCACCGTCCACATGTGCGCGGTCATGGCCAGTGACATCACGGCACTCGCACGCTCCTCGGTGATCACTGCTGGACCATTTCCAGGTTTACTTCAAGAGTCAGCAAAGTTGTAAAGTAACAGAAAATCCGATTCTCATGAAAAATCGATTGTATTAAAATTGCGTCTGGGAGCGAGGCCTAAGAGCGCGACTTAATGTCTTCACCTGCAGTCATCAGTCATGGTGACGAGCGGCGAGATGAAAAAAGAGGAGCCCGAAGTCGTCTTATCAATCTTGTCTGCGGGCGATAAACATTACGAGGAGCTCTGGGAGGACGACACAGCGCGGGGAGAACACGACAAGGCTCCAAAAATGGACGTTCACATTACCGGGCGTTCGCCGTCACTTCTCGTGTTCTTTGTAGAACAACCGTCGCACAAACAAATGTCCAAATGTTCACTACAGTTTTGGTGCTGTGCATGAACCAGACAGCTCAGGATAAACAGCCCAGATAAAGGGGAAACCCAGGACTAACGTGACAGCATGATCAGGCATCTTTCTCTATTCTCTTAGCTGGTGCATCGTGTCAGTCTTCACTGTAGGACTGGAATTCTATTTATGACCACAGGGAAGCAATGGCTGGTAGACGGCTGCATTGCCTTCTATATTAGAGAAGAGCAAAAGATGTGAGGAGGATCCCCCCCACACCATGCGATCGGTGGGATCGTGCCATGGTGCACAGGTGGCTGCTGTTCCCAATCTATGAGAACGCAGACCCCCGGGACGAGGCTGAGCTCTATTACTAGGACACAAAACCTTACTTACTATTCATGGAATATTTAAATCTCATCCTGTGTTATTCATAAAAACAATGAAGACCGGGATATTGATGATACTGAGCGGCGGACGGCGTCCAGGGAGAACGGACAAAGAGTCGCAGAGCAAATACTGATAGGGAGATAGGGTGAATGTGGTCACCGAGGATGACACGTATAAACCTATGAGGAGCCAAGGACATCCCCCACATAGCCGACCAGGAATGTTCACTACAAGTCACATACGAATATGTCAGATGAGTCCTAGGATGGAGGAATTACAGAAAAAACTACCGCAACATAGAGATACTAGGCCCCATCCATCATGTCACATAAGCAAAGATTTCTCTTCTGCTTATTATCCTCCCTCAATAATGTATTTTGTATAAAACGTCTTAAGGAGTGGGGGAAGGGAACCAACAACTGCTCTGACCTCAGATCTAACACGAATTAAAACAGAGAAAAACACTTATAATAACACCCCCTATGTAGAAGAATAAAACTACTATAATACTGCTCCTATATACAAGTATATAACTACTATAATACTGCTCCAATATACAAGAATATAACTACTATAATACTGCTCCAATATACAAGAATAAAACTACTATAATACTGCTCCAATATACAAGAATATAACTACTATAATACTGCTCCTATATACTGTACAAGAATACAACTACTATAATACTGCTCCCTATATACAAGAATATAACTACTATAATCTACGGGGGAAAAGGTGGACGGCACCACCCAGATAATCTCCGACACCTGGAGCAAGGACTATACAGAGGCAGCTAAATCCCAATGAGACAGTAAAACCTGGCGGTGCTCCGCTTAATGGCAGACAACATATAGTGAAGAGGATGAAAAAACAGAAGCGGGCACTCACCGGTGGTATGCGTCTTCAGATCGGTTTATTGAGGAATCACTTCAACATGCAGGGAGGAAGGTGTGTGGAGCAAACACGTCTTCTCGTAAGACGTATTTGCTCCACACACCTCCCTCCCTGCATGTTGAAGTGATTCCTCAATAAACCGATCTGAAGACGCATACCACCGGTGAGTGCCCGCTTCTGTTTTCTCATTTTATTCACTATAACTACTATAATACTGCTCCTATATACAAGAATATAACTACTATAATACTGCTCCTATATACAAGAATATAACTACTATAAGGCTATGTTCCCACTACCTATAGAGACCGGCCGTTCAGTGACCCCGCCGGTCTCTGTCTGGATCATCCCGGCCGGTACTTCAGTACCGGCCAGATGATATTTCGGCCGAAGGGTTCTGATGCAGGCGCATCAGCGCACGCCCGCATCAGAACTCCCCATAGCACACAGAGAAGCGAGCGGCTTCCGGACGCTCGCTTCTCTGTGTGCTATGGGGAGTTCTGATGCGGGAGTGCGCTGATGCGTTGTGTGAACTGACAGGGTTTCCTACGGCCGCAATTCATTGAATTGAGGCCGCAGAAAACTGATATGTCAGTTATTTGCTGCCCCGTGCAGGATCCCGGCCGGAGTGCATACGATGTGTATATGCTCCGTCCGGGATCCCAATGAACAATAGGCATTGTTCATCCGTACAAAGTACGGCCATTGTTGCCGATGGCAACAATGGCCATACTTTTACATGGTGTGAACATAGCCTAATACTGCCCCAATATACAAGAATATAACTACTATAATACTGCCCCCTATGTACAAGAATATAACTGCTATAATACTGCTCCTATATACAGAAATATAACTACTATAATACTACTACTATATACAGGAATTTAACTACTATAATACTGCTCCTATATACAGGAATATAACTACTATAATACTGCTCCTATATACAAGAATATAACTACTATAATACTGCTCCTATATACAAGAATATAACTACTATAATACTGCTTCTATATACAAGAATATAACTACTATAATACTGCTCCCTGTGTACAAGAATATAACTACTATAACACTGCTCCTATATACAAAAATATATTATAATGCTGCCCCCTATGAACAAGAATATAACGTTTATATACAACTATATTCAAGAATATAACTACTATAATACAGCCCCTATATACAGGAATATAACTACTATAATACTGCCCCCTATGTACAAGAACATAATATACTACTACAGAAATAACCCCATCTTAGCCGCTATGTGGCGGGTGTACAGGACACTATACATCTGTGTAGATGCGGCTGGCAATCTGTATTATTTCCATGACTGGTGCAGCTTGCCCCCTGTTGAGATGAGTGGTGCGGGGTGGGAAGGGTTACAGTGGCTGATTCGGCGGGTCTCCAGGGGCCGGCGGTGGCACTCACAGATGCCATGTTTTATTTAAAACACACTCTCTCAGTAACCACTTGTTCTAATTGGCGAAGCAAAGCCATGTCCCCGAAGCACACAGCTCATTACATTCAGCGTGGATTACGGGGGAAAAAAACACCACCAAACAAACTGCATTGAAATCTACAAATTAAGGGCTCAGGCGTGCGCGACACGGACACGGAATTAGATTGTAATATAGAGTGCTGCCCGCAGGGAAAGGAAACCTGGAGCTACCTGAGCGCAGCTCCGGCCTCCAGCAAACACAAAACCAATCCACTAATAACACCAAAGGCGCAAAGTAAAGGTCAGGACCGCCAGAGCCAAGAAATAAAGCGGAAGAGACACAACCTCCAACATACAACCGGGCACAACTGAGGGGAGAAGCAACAGGAAGGAGAACACTGCAATCACATCCCAACAGAGTGTGAACAGAAGCCAACACAAGAGTCACCTCTAATACACAGAGAATATCCCAGCTGCATAATACACAGATCCACTGAGCCTCAGCAAGTCTTATAAACCTCCAGAGCTGCACTCACTATACCTATATACTACTCACTCCTAGAGCTGCAATCAGTATGCCTACACCCCACTCACCTATACAACAGCATCCAATAATCCTACACTCCAATCACCTCTAGAGCTGCTTTCACTATTCCTACACTCCAATCACCCCTAGAGCTGCATTCACTATTCCTACACTCCACTCACCCCTGGAGCTGCATTCACTATTACTACACTCCAATCACCCCTAGAGCTGCATTCACTATTCCTACACTCCACTCACCCCTGGAGCTGCATTCACTATTACTACACTCCAATCACCCCTAGAGCTGCATTCACTATTCCTACACTCCAATCACCTCTAGAGCTGCATTCACTATTACTACACACCAATCACCCCTAGAGCTGCATTCACTATTCCTACACTCCACTCACCCCTAGAGCTGCATTCACTATTACTACACTCCAATCACCCCTAGAGCTGCATTCACTATTCCTACACTCCAATCACCTCTAGAGCTGCATTCACTATTACTACACTCCAATCACCTCTAGAGCTGCATTCACTATTCTTACACTCCACTCACCCCTGGAGCTGCATACACCAGTCCTATACCCCATGCACCACTGAAGCTCCATTCACTATTATTATACTCCATTCAACCCTAGAGCTGCATTCACTATTCTTATACCCCCCCCCCCCCCCAGAGCTGCATACACTATTCCTATACTCCACTCACCCCTGGAGCTGCATACACTAGTCCTATACTTCACTCACCACTGGAGCTCCATTCACTATTATTATACTCCATTCAACCCTAGAGCTGCATTCACTATTCCTATACTCCACTCACCCCCAGAGCTGCACAGCCGCACACACATTTTTTTGGGGATTCTTCAATTCTTTAACTCTTGCTTCTGACTGAGCTCACTCAGACCCTAGAGACAATGGCAGAAAACTCTGCAACAAGTGTGCTGGGTGTGAATATACTCTGAGCTACAATCACATGGAGCGCTATATTCACAATTCCTCCACCCCAGTCACACCAAGAGCTGCATTTGTAATTCTGCTGGGTGCCATTTGGATTTTATTAGCACTTCAATGGCAGAAAAACCTACAAACTCGTATCATGTGATGCTGGAATGATCAAAGTTGTTAAAAAAAAACAATAAAAAAAAACACACTGAGCATTGTGAAATGGAAACACTACATCCTCCACAATGCACTGCAGCCAATCACAGTGTGTACTCTCTTCCAGCAGGGGACAACATTAGAAGGAATCTCATTTCCGGATAAAACTAAACAAATAAACTTCTCAGATATCAGTGATTAACATTCAGCGTCGTCTGAGAATTAAGTGGAAATTTAGCACCAGCAGCCGACACTGAATGAATCTACGTAATTACCAGACTGTGCTGCAAGACTGCCAAGTAGAACACTGTAAAAGCTTCAGAGCTGCACTCACTATTCTGCTGGTTGTGTCACTGTGTACATACATTACATTATTTATCCTGTACTGATCCTGAGTTACATCCCGTATTATACTCCAGAGCTGCACTCACTATTCTGCTGGTGGGGTCACTGTGTACATACATTACATTACTTATCCTGTACTGATCCTGAGTTACATCCCATATTATACTGCAGAGCTGCACTCACTATTCTGCTGGTGAGGTCACTGTGTACATACATTACATTACTTATCCTGTACTGATCCTGAGTTACATCCTGTATTATACTCCAGAGCTGCACTCACTATTCTGCTGGTGAGGTCACTGTGTACATACATTACGTTACTTATCCTGTACTGATCCTGAGTTAAATCCTGTATTATAATCCAAAGCTGCACTCACTATTCTGCTGGTGGGGTCACTGTGTACATACATTACTGATCCTGAGTTACATCCTGTATTATACTCCAGAGCTGCACTCACTATTCTGCTGGTGGGGTCACTGTGTACATACATTACATTATTTATCCTGTACTGATCCTGAGTTACATCCCGTATTATACTCCAGAGCTGCACTCACTATTCTGCTGGTGGGGTCACTGTGTACATACATTGCATTACTGATCCTGTACTGATCCTGAGTTACATCCTATATTATACTCCAGAGCTGCACTCACTATTCTGATGGTGGAGTCACTGTGTACATACATTACATTACTGATCCTGAGTAACATCCTGTATTATACTCCAGAGCTGCACTCACTATTCTGCTGGTGGGGTCACTGTGTACATAAAATTACATTACTGATCCTGAGTTGCATCCTGTATTATACTCCAGAGCTGCACTCACTATTCTGCTGGTGGGGTCACTGTGTACATAAAATTACATTACTGATCCTGAGTTGCATCCTGTATTATACTCCAGAGCTGCACTCACTATTCTGCTGGTGGGGTCACTGTGTACATACATTACTTATCCTGTACTGATCCTGAGTTACATCCTATATTATACTCCAGAGCAGCACTCACTATTCTGCTAGTGGAGTCACCATGTACATACATTACTGATCCTGAGTTACATCCTGTATTATACTGCAGAGCTGCACTCACTATTCTGCTGGTGGGGTCACTGTGTACATACAATACTTATCCTGTACTGATCCTGACTATATCCTGTATTATACTCCAGAGCTGCACTCGTTGTTATATCATCACTGTCTTTATTATATACATGGGGTATAGTGAAACATACTATATACAGATTGGGGTCACTGTGCAGATATATTACTTATAATGCGTTACATACCATATTATACTCCAGAGCTGTACTCACTATTCCGCTAATAAGAAAATGTAACCTAATAAAAGATGTGCATGAACCTTTGTGACTCTAGCCTAGCGTCAGGCAGTGTACATAGTGAGATGGGGGGGGGGGGGGTAGCTAGATAGGTGAGGATATGCTGAGTGTGATGTCTATTAGAGTATCACAGTGAGGAGGATGTAGTGGGAGTGCTCGGTGGGCGGTCGTCCTATTAAGCTGTGTGCAGAGCGGAGGTCTCTGAGCAGGAGGCTGACATCTCTGTGCTGCACGCGTCTCTATCAGCTCCTGACACATTGTGACAGCCATAACAATCACGGCTTAATTGGGCGGCCTGTCAGCCAGAGGAAGAACAATGCTGCTCGGTGACATCTACAACGGACGCTGCCACCTTCTGTATGGGGAAGAGGAGGAGACGCACAAAACAAATAAAGCTTCAACCTCTCTACATCTTCAAGACCTGTGCTTGCTGTCAATACAGGGAATCACTGGGGGACTGCTGCTGTACACTGCAGACAATCCTCTCCTTTATGTCTACATACTGCCGGCCGGACACAATAGAACTAACTAACCCTAAACACAAGTCTGTAACCGAGGATTTACAGGGGGTCAGAAAAACATCGGAGGTTTATTTCTACAATCACTGCCCCCCCCCAACAGTATATCACTGTATACATAGAGTCCTGTACACTCCTCAGTATATCATTGTATACCGTCCTGTACACTCCTCAGTATATCACTGTATACAGTCCTGTACACTCCTCAGTATATCGCTGTATACAGTCCTGTACACTCATCATATATCGCTGTATACAGTCCTGAACACTCCTCAGTATATAACTGTATACAGTTCTGTACACTCCTCAGTATATCTCTGTATACAGTCCTGTACACTCCTCATATCACTGTATACAGTCCTGTACACTCCTCATATCACTGTATACAGTCCTGTACACTCCTCATATCACTGTATACAGTCCTGTACACTCCTCATATCACTGTATACAGTCCTGTACACTCCTCATATCACTGTATACAGTCCTGTACACTCCTCATATCACTGTATACAGTCCTGTACACTCCTCATATCACTGTATACAGTCCTGTACACTCCTCAGTATATCACTGTATACCGTCCTGTACACTCCTCATATATCACTGTATACAGTCCTGTACACTCCTCAGTATATCTCTGTATACAGTCCTGTACACTCCTCATATATCACTGTATACAGTCCTGTACACTCCTTATATATCTCTGTATACAGTCCTGTACACTCCTCAGTATATCACTGTATACAATCCTGTACACTCCTCATATATCTCTGTATACAGTCCTGTACACTCATCATATATCACTGTATACAGTACTGTACACTCCTCATACTGAGGAGTGTACAGGACTGTATACAGAGATATATGAGGAGTGTACAGGACTGTATACAGTGATATATGAGGAGTGTACAGGATTGTATACGGTGATATACTGAGGAGTGTACAGGACTGTATACAGAGATATATAAGGAGTGTACAGGACTGTATACAGTGATATATGAGGAGTGTACAGGACTGTATACAGAGATATACTGAGGAGTGTACAGGACTGTATACAGTGATATATGAGGAGTGTACAGGACTGTATACAGTGATATACTGAGGAGTGTACAGGACTGTATACAGTGATATACTGAGGCGTGTACAGGACTGTATACAGTGATATATGAGGAGTGTACAGGACTGTATACAGAGATATATATCACTGTATACAGTCCTGTACACTCCTCATATCACTGTATACAGTTTTGTACACTCCTCATATATCACTGTATACAGTCCTGTACACTCCTCATATCACTGTATACAGTCCTGTACACTCCTCATATCACTGTATACAGTCCTGTACACTCCTCATATCACTGTATACAGTCCTGTACACTCCTCATATCACTGTATACAGTCCTGTACACTCCTCATATCACTGTATACAGTCCTGTACACTCCTCATATCACTGTATACAGTCCTGTACACTCCTCATATCACTGTATACAGTCCTGTACACTCCTCAGTATATCACTGTATACCGTCCTGTACACTCCTCAGTATATCACTGTATACAGTCCTGTACACTCCTCAGTATATCACTGTATACAGTCCTGTACACTCCTCAGTATATCACTGTATACAATCCTGTACACTCCTCATATCACTGTATACAGTCCTGTACACTCCTCATATATCACTGTATACAGTCCTGTACACTCATCATATATCTCTGTATACAGTCCTGTACACTCATCATATATCACTGTATACAGTACTGTACACTCCTCATACTGAGGAGTGTACAGGACTGTATACAGAGATATATGAGGAGTGTACAGGACTGTATACAGTGATATATGAGGAGTGTACAGGATTGTATACAGTGATATACTGAGGAGTGTACAGGACTGTATACAGAGATATATAAGGAGTGTACAGGACTGTATACAGTGATATATGAGGAGTGTACAGGACTGTATACAGTGATATATGAGGAGTGTACAGGACTGTATACAGAGATATACTGAGGAGTGTACAGGACTGTATACAGTGATATATGAGGAGTGTACAGGACTGTATACAGTGATATACTGAGGAGTGTACAGGACTGTATACAGTGATATACTGAGGCGTGTACAGGACTGTATACAGTGATATATGAGGAGTGTACAGGACTGTATACAGAGATATATATCACTGTATACAGTCCTGTACACTCCTCATATCACTGTATACAGTTTTGTACACTCCTCATATATCACTGTATACAGTCCTGTACACTCCTCATATCACTGTATACAGTCCTGTACACTCCTCATATCACTGTATACAGTCCTGTACACTCCTCATATCACTGTATACAGTCCTGTACACTCCTGATATCACTGTATACAGTCCTGTACACTCCTCATATCACTGTATACAGTCCTGTACACTCCTCAGTATATCACTGTATACCGTCCTGTACACTCCTCAGTATATCACTGTATACAGTCCTGTACACTCCTCAGTATATCACTGCATACAGTCCTGTACACTCCTCAGTATATCACTGTATACAATCCTGTACACTCCTCATATCACTGTATACAGTCCTGTACACTCCTCATATATCACTGTATACAGTCCTGTACACTCATCATATATCTCTGTATACAGTCCTGTACACTCATCATATATCACTGTATACAGTACTGTACACTCCTCATACTGAGGAGTGTACAGGACTGTATACAGAGATATATGAGGAGTGTACAGGATTGTATACAGTGATATACTGAGGAGTGTACAGGACTGTATACAGAGATATATAAGGAGTGTACAGGACTGTATACAGTGATATATGAGGAGTGTACAGGACTGTATACAGTGATATATGAGGAGTGTACAGGACTGTATACAGAGATATATATCACTGTATACAGTCCTGTACACTCCTCATATCACTGTATACAGTTTTGTACACTCCTCATATATCACTGTATACAGTCCTGTACACTCCTCATATCACTGTATACAGTCCTGTACACTCCTCATATATCACTGTATACAGTCCTGTACACTCCTCATATCACTGTATACAGTCCTGTACACTCCTCATATCACTGTATACAGTCCTGTACACTCCTCATATCACTGTATACAGTCCTGTACACTCCTCAGTATATCACTGTATACAGTCCTGTACACTCCTCAGTATATCACTGTATACAGTCCTGTAGACTCCTCAGTATATCACTGTATACAGTCCTGTACACTCCTCAGTATATCACTGTATACAGTCCTGTACACTCCTCAGTATATCACTGTATACAATCCTGTACACTCCTCATATATCACTGTATACAGTCCTGTACACTCCTCATATATCACTGTATACAGTCCTGTACACTCATCATATATCTCTGTATACAGTCCTGTACACTCATCATATATCACTGTATACAGTCCTGTACACTCCTCATACTGAGGAGTGTACAGGACTGTATACAGAGATATATGAGGAGTGTACAGGACTGTATACAGTGATATATGATGAGTGTACAGGATTGTATACAGTGATATACTGAGGAGTGTACAGGACTGTATACAGAGATATATAAGGAGTGTACAGGACTGTATACAGTGATATATGAGGAGTGTACAGGACTGTATACAGTGATATATGATGAGTGTACAGGACTGTATACAGTGATATACTGAGGAGTGTACAGGACTGTATACAGAGATATATAAGGAGTGTACAGGACTGTATACAGTGATATATGAGGAGTGTACAGGACTGTATACAGTGATATACTGAGGAGTGTACAGGACTATATACAGTGATATACTGAGGAGTGTACAGGACTGTATAGTGATATATGAGGAGTGTACAGGACTGTATACAGAGATATACTGAGGAGTGTACAGGACTGTATACAGTGATATATGAGGAGTGTACAGGACTGTATACAGTGATATACTGAGGAGTGTACAGGACTGTATACAGTGATATACTGAGGAGTGTACAGGACTGTATACAGTGATATATGAGGAGTGTACAGGACTGTATACAGAGATATATATCACTGTATACAGTCCTGTACACTCCTCATATCACTGTATACAGTTTTGTACACTCCTCATATATCACTGTATACAGTCCTGTACACTCCTCATATCACTGTATACAGTCCTGTACACTCCTCATATATCACTGTATACAGTCCTGTACACTCCTCAGTATATCACTGTATACAGTCCTGTACACTCCTCAGTATATCACTGTATACAGTCCTGTACACTCCTCAGTATATCACTGTAGAGACTCCTGTAAGTGCTGCCTTCAGCCCATACTCTTGTGAGCGTGCACGCACACACACAGGACACAGCTACTCACGGAGTGGATACACACTGCACACACATAGTGGACAAACACACAGAGGACACTGCACACACACTGGACACTGTACATACGCACACACTGGACACTGTACATACATACATATACACACACACACACACACTGCACACTGTACACTCATACACGGCACAGGTACTCACCTGCGAAACATTTTGAACACAGATTCATCGTCTTACTGGACCTGGAAGAGAAGAAAACAAAATTAAATTAAATCTCTGTATAATCTCATGTCTTATCCTACAGACCTGCTGCACTGCATTGTGGGTAATATTGCTTTTGTCAATTACACATTACAGTCACACTGAATGTATCCTAGTAAGACAGAACCAGCAGGCACTGCAAATTATACTGACGACATCACTGTGTGCACAGGTGTACTGAATGGGGATAGGGGGGTGAGTTATTGACAGACCTCTCTGCTCCCCTCTCTTTATTCTCTACCCCCCCCCCCCACACCTACACACACACACACACACACACACACACACACACACACAAGATAATTCCTCCTCTTACACCATTCTCCAGACTCCTACTTCTTCCCCCTCTTTCCTCTTTGATCCCCAAGACTCTACCTCATCCTTCTCTGCTCTCTCCTTCACTACTCCTCCTCAACCCCCCTCCTGCACACTCCTCCTCACCAACCCCCCTCCTGCAGACTCCTCCTCACCAACCCCCCTCCTGCACACTCCTCCTCACCAACCCCCCTCCTGCAGACTCCTCCTCACCAACCCCCCTCCTGCACACTCCTCCTCACCAACCCCCCTCCTGCAGACTCCTTCTCAACCCCCCTCCTGCAGACTCCTCCTGCTCAACCCCTCTCCTGCACAACCCCCCTCCTGCAGACTCCTCCTGCTCAACCCCCCTCCTGCAGACTCCTCCTGCTCAACCCCCCTCCTGCAGACTCCTCACCAACCCCCCTCCTGCACACTCCTCCTCACCAACCCCCCTCCTGCACACTCCTCCTCACCAACCCCCCTCCTGCACACTCCTCCTCACCAACCCCCCTCCTGCACACTCCTTCTCACCAACCCCCCTCCTGCACACTCCTCCTCACCAACCCCCCTCCTGCACACTCCTCCTCACTAACCCGCCTCCTGCACACTCCTCCTCACTAACCCCCCTCCTGCACACTCCTCCTCACCAACCCCCCTCCTGCACACTCCTTCTCAACCCACCTCCTGCAGACTCCTCCTGCTCAACCCACCTCCTGCAGACTCCTCCTCCTCAACCCCCCTCCTGCAGACTCCTCCTCCTCAACCCCCTCCTGCAGACTCCTCCTCACCAACCCCCCTCCTGCAGACTCCTCCTCACCAACCCCCCTCCTGCAGACTCCTCCTCACCAACCCCCCTCCTGCAGACTCCTCCTCACCAACCCCCCTCCTGCAGACTCCTCCTCACCAACCCCCCTCCTGCAGACTCCTTCTCAACCCCCCTCCCGCAGACTCCTCCTCCTCAACCCCCCTCCCGCAGACTCCTCCTCCTCAACCCCCCTCCTGCAGACTCCTCCTCCTCAACCCTCCCTCCTGCAGACTCCTCCTCCTCAACCCCTCTCCTGCAGACTCCTCCTCCTCAACCCCTCTCCTGCAGACTCCTCCTCCTCAACCCCCCTCCTGCAGACTCCTCCTCACCAACCCCCCTCCTGCAGACTCCTCCTCACCAACCCCCCTCCTGCAGACTCCTCCTCACCAATCCCCCTCACCAATCCGCCTCCTGCAGACTGCTCCTCCACAGCCCCCTCTTCTGCAGACTATTTCTCCGCCTCCTCTCCAACCCCCTCTTCTGTATATTCCTCCTCCCCAACCCCCCTTTTTGCAGACTCCTCCTCTGCCCTCTCCTGTAGACTCCTCCTCCTCCAGTCCCCTCTTCTGCAGAATCCTCCTTACCAACCCCCCTCCTGCAGACTCTTCCTCACCAACCTCCCTTTCTGAAGACTCTTCCTCCTTTGCCCTCTCCTGTAGACTTCGTCTCTACCTCCACAGTCCCCTCTTCTGCAGACTCCTCCTAACCAACCAACCCTCCTGCAGACTCCTCCTCACCAACCCTCTCCTGCAAACTCTTCCTCTGCTTTCTTCTCTGGGCTCCTCCTGCTCTTAGTCCCTCCTTTAGACTCCTTCACCTCTCTTGCAGAGTCCAGACCCCTCCCCCCATCCTGCAAACTCCTCACACACATCAGAGGGGCAGCCAGTTCTGCAAATGACACATATCCAATAAGCTTCTTAAAAAGTATTGTGCACCAATGGAGCAATGTTTTAGAAGGTGGTCACACGTACGCAGCTGACTCCATGCTCTCTGCCGTAAACCAATGGTTTTCTCTGTTTTAAAAAAAAGTGGAGCAAGCATTGTAGAAAACTATTACACCTATTTTGCCGCCCACCACACTGGCTGATTGGAGCAGAGATGGGGAAACAGAGGACGAGAATGGTAACAAGGTACTTGTTACACAACCACTTTCATTACATTTAGAAGCTACCCCCCTTTTCAGCTGACAATATGGTGTTCTTCGTCTGCGCCTACAAAACCCTTTGAAGTGATACTGTTTCATTCTGTGCTTTCATCATTATTGGACAGTGTCACATAGGCGGGGCTTAGTGCCCGTTGAACCGCCTCTCCCCGCCTCATTAGAAGGGGAGCATGGCTAAAAGTCGCAGACTGAGGTAGGGAGAGGGGGGGCTCAACGAATGCTAAGCCCTGCCTACGTGACACTGCCCCCCGATAAACTATATCAAGATTGTGCAGCATCTAATCTTGTAAATGCTGCAGAGAACCCACAGAGTAAGGGTCCTATTACACGGAGCGATTTTTAACAATTAGCGACTAACGATAAACGATCGCAAATGAGATTGTTTATCGTTTATCTGAAATCGTTCACCATATTACACAGAACAATGGCCGTTAGTTAAGATCATTACTATGATCATTTATTCCTTCTGATCCCAGCAAAACAATGAACAATGTGCAATTACACTGAATGATTAGTGAAAAAATGCAGAACTTGAGCGAACGAATGTGGAATTACAGTGAACGATTAACAATAATTTTAGGTTCAGGTCTAAATTAACGATCAACAGCATACGAATGATTTTTCTGATCGTTGCCTGCAATTACACAGAACGATTATAGCTTAAATTCAAACGATATAACAATTTTTCGCACGATAATCGTCCCATGTAATAGGGCCCTAAGGGGGGGGGGGGCAGTACTACTTTATAGCAGATAGTCCCAGCACTTGCATCTGCTGCTCGTGATTTATCAGTTCTCCTGATGCGACTGTGGCAGACGTGAGCGCTGGGACTTTTTTCTCTTATGATAGTGTTGACTATGTGCGCCGCACCTCAGAACTATGTGGAGTATCAGCAAACTGCTACTACTTTAAGGAACGTTCCCATGTTCTGTCAGCAATGACCGCGATCAGCAGCCGTATCTCAACTTCCTCCAAACATGAAATTAACCAAAATACATTAGGGAAACCGCTGTTTCAGATAAGCCTCCTGCGCCTCAATTACACGGCGTGCGAGGAGCGATGGTTAATAACCGATGAGCCCGATCTACTCCCCATCGCTCCTGATTATTACGACAGAGCAGAGTCCGCTGCACGCGCCGCTATTTGAGGCTTTAGTGACGGCGCTTTAAATAAACAGTGAAATAAAAAAATAATGATAAAAAGCTTAATTTGTCAAATCTTTTGGAACAAGTATCACACTGAGCCAAATGGGCGCGTTATGCTGCCGCTCCACTCCTGGCACCATGCCGCCGAATACAAAACATTACTATAAATATTTAGAGTGTTCGCCAAGGCAGAGGGGATGAGCAGCCGGATCCATCATCGCGTCAGCCCAAATACATCACCCACCACAAAGCCGCTTCTCTAGAAGAAACACTACAGAAAACCAACTAATTCAATAAAACGATTAAATCACGGCTGAAGCGAGAGCATTCACCTTCCAGGATGAAGCCTGAACGCTGTGGATACGACACATACCTCGCTACGTGCGGAGCAAAGACAATAGGACATATACACCGCTACGTGCGGAGCAAAGACAATAGGACATATACATCGCTACGTGCGGAGCAAAGACAATAGGACATATACACCGCTACGTGTGGAGCAAAGACAATGGGACACATACACCGCTACGCATGGAGCAAAGACAATGGGACACATACACCGCTACGCATGGAGCAAAGACAATGGGACACATACACCGCTACGTGTGGAGCAAAGACAATGGGACACATACACCGCTACATGCAGAGCAAAGACAATGGGACACATACACTGCTACGTGCGGAGCAAAGACAATGGGACACATACACCGCTACGCATGGAGCAAAGACAATGGGACACATACACTGCTACGTGCGGAGCAAAGACAATGGGACACATACACCGCTACGCATGGAGCAAAGACAATGGGACACATACACCGCTATGCGTGAAGCAAAGACAATGGGACACATACACTGCTACTTGTGGAGAAAAGGTAATGGGACACATACACTGCTACGTGCGGAGCAAAGACAATGGGACACATACACCGCTACGCATGGAGCAAAGACAATGGGACACATACACCGCTATGCGTGAAGCAAAGACAATGGGACACATACACTGCTACTTGTGGAGAAAAGGTAATGGGACACATACACTGCTACGTGCGGGGCAAAGACAATGGGACACATACACTGCTACATGTGGAGCAAAGACAATGGGACAAATACACCGCTACGTGCGGGGCAAAGACAATGGGACAAATACACCGCTACGTGCGGGGCAAAGACAATGGGACCCATATACTGCTACATGTGGAGCAAAGACAATGGGACACATACACCGCTATGTGCGGAGCAAAGATGTTGGGAAACATACACCATTAAGTGCGGAGCAAAAACAAAGGGACACATATACTGCTACATGCAGAACAAAGACAATGGGACATACCACCGCTATGCTTGGAGCAAAGACAATAGGACACAAACGCTGCTACGTGCGGAGTAAAGATAATGGGACACATATACTTCTACGTGTATAGTAAAGGCAATGGGACACATACATTGATATGTGCGGAGCAAAGATAATGGGACACAAACACAGCTACACGGGGAGAAAAGACAATGGGGCACAGAATAAAAGGTCTTAACCTGTATTAAGATGCACAATACACGGTGTGAACAAAGCCTTAGGGTAAGTTAACACCTAGCGGTTTCATGGGTCATACAACGGTCAGTACCGGCCCCAGCTGTCCATACATATGAACTAATGCAAATACAATGTATGCAATACATGGGGCCCCCATCAATCACTGGAACTGGATCTTCTTAGTATTGTAAATGAAGCAGGCAGATACAAAGTCTATGGGACTGAAGGAAACAGATGAAATTGTCTCCTGTTTGAGTGATTCTTGGGACCCCTGTAAGAGACGACGAATAGGGAAAGGAGAAGAAGAGGGAAAGGAAGGAGATTGTACAGGAGGAGGAGAAGAAAGTTTAGGGGGAAAAGGAGGGATAAGAATAAGGCTTTATTCACAAGTCCCATGTTTCACGGATGACAAGGACGTAAAAGGCCTGTAGTGAAATCCCCCACCCCTGCAGAGCATAATTTCTAACATGACGCTGGGTGTGGGGAAACTATGACTATGCACACGTTGAAATGAAGCAGCCACTAAAGGCTTTCGACGCCTGTGTCGTCCGTAAAAAACAGAATGTGTGAATAAGGCCTAAGGGCCCTATTCCACCGGACGATTATCGTTCAGATTATCGTTAAATCGGTCGAACCAAATCGATAATCGTTCGGTTGAAATGCAGTTAACGATTAACGACCGAACGAGAAATCGTTGATCGCTTTATAAGACCTGGACCTATTTTTATCGCAAAACGTTCGCAATGAATAAGACGTCGTTCAGTCATTCGCAGTAGAAAGCGAAGAAATAGCGAAGAAAAAACTATCGCAAATACGATCATAAGTAACGATTATTGTTCCATGGAAATGAGTGAACGTTTTCAGGTCTTTCGCAATAGCGGTCGTTTGAGATTGTTAACAATTATGCGAACGATAATCGTCCGTTGGAATATGGCCCTAAGAATAGGATGAGCGGGAAGAGGAGGGAGAGAAAAAAGAGAAGAGGCAGGGGAAAAGGAGGAGACTGAACAGGAGGGGGTAGGAAGAGGAGAGAAAAGGAGGAGGAGAAGAAAGAGTGGGGAGAGGAGGAGGGAGGATCATAGAAGAAGGAACCGGATGAGCAGAAAGAGGATAAGAGGAGAAAGGAGGAGGGGAGGGAAGAGTAGGGGGAACACCATGGAGAAGAGGAGGAGAGAAAAGAGGAGGAGGAGGAGAAAGAGTAGGGGGAGGAGGTAGAAAAATAAGAGCAGGAGGAGGACAGGAAAAATAGGAGATGGAGAGGAAAGAGAAGAAGGAAGAGAGAAAAGAGAAGGGGTAAAAGGTGAGAAGACTGGAGAAGAAAAGTCGGCGGTAGTTTTACTTCCTTTAAAGGGTACCTATCAATTAAACAAACTTCTGACATGTCATAGGTTTGTATCGGTCGGGGTCCGGGTGCAAAGAACCCTGCTGATCTTTAGATTAAAGGGGCAGACGCGCACAGCAGCCCCCCGAGCTCTGCCTTTTCATCTCCGTCTCACTGCTAATGTAGCGATGTACAGAATTATAATGGAGCCCTATGGAACTTCAGCACAGAAGTTTGTTTCAAAGATAGGCACAGTTTAAAAATACCTAGACTGAGTATGAGAAGACTTCACCTAGGTCTTCTCACACTCATATCGGTAACAAATAAAACTAAACAGTCTGGAGTCCACACAGGACTGGAAACATTTGTTACTGAAACAAAGGGAATGCACACAGTGGATTTGTTTTTGGGTAAAATCTGCCAATGTCAGTCAGAAATGGTGACTGTCTACGTCCTGCCTCCCCAAGTCAATTTCCACAAAGAATCCATATCTACCAGCCACACTTCACTATTTCTGTACAGAAACTTACAAATCCACTTGGGAGAAATTTGGATTTAGAGTTTAATGGGGCAGAAGTCACATGGATTTTGATGTAAAAGGCAAAAAAAAAAAAAAATGTACAGGTCTTACTGACAGCAAGCACAGGCTGTGGAAACAGTGAGGAGTCAGAGCTGGTTGCAGAGCTATTTATAATACAGAAATGAAGCTGTATACTGAGGGCACTAGACGGGCACTTTAAGCCCACCGGCACAGAAAACTTGTTGGGATCAGAAGGGTGATACTGCTCTGTCTGGCTCTCAGATGTAGAGGACACATGTACAGCGTCACAGCTGAGCTCTGGTGCAAGGGATTAGTCCTCCTGCTGAAAACGGCTCAGAATAAAAGGCCTTTCTTGTGGGCAATCAAAGACACAGAACAATAAGGAGGAAGGAAAAAAAAGCAAAAACAATAAAACGGAAAGATTATCCGGTCCCAGGGCCTCGCCGCAGGCCACATAGAACACGTCGAGAAGCCAGAAAGTCAAGATATAATTGTTTGGATGGGAAGAGGTTTTTTTTATTAACTACACTTGTATCTTCTTATATAAGTGGCCGGCATCTAAAACAGACAAATTACAACTGTGGTGTCCCACCACAGGTGTTTCCGGTTTCTCCTTTGCACCTCTCCAAAAAGCTTCTTACTCTAGGTTAAGTAGTGATGAAGTGCACTCTAAGGTTTCACCACTAGATGTCAGTATTTTTTCATGTATGTATTGCACAGCTGAAGTTAGGAATGGGTTACTGTTTTGTGTGTTACGGTGGGTTCATACTGAGGAATTCGACTGGCTGTCTGCGCGCCTTTCCGACGGCTCCGTAGACACCATTCTATGGGCTGGCATATTCCGCTATCCGCCGAAAGAAGTGACATGTCACTTCTTTCGGCGGATAGCGGAATACGCCGGCCCATAGAATGGTGTCTATGGAGCCGGCAGAAAGGGGCGCGGACAGCCGACGGAATTCCGCTGAGTTTATCTGCAAGAATTCCGTAGTGTGAACCCGCCCTCACCCTGTGTTTTTGCTGACCTATAGGACATGCTCTCTACTTTTAGCCTATCATCTTTCTTCTTTCTTTTGCACATATTCCTTTCCACCACTCACAGGGTACATAACACATGCCCTGTAGGAAATTCTTACTTGGTGGAAGGAAGTGTAGCTTCAGTCTCGGTCTTGACCAGATTCTCAGAGAGGACAGACACTAACAAGACAGTCCCTGCTGTAGCCAAGCTGGGGCCTGGCTTTTGCCAGCACCCTATTCCGGGACAAGTTCAGTCTGGTCTAGTCTAGCTAGTGAGTTGGTCAGAGACACGTGTATACAGATGCAGCTAGAGACAACCAGTTATTCCATTATTCCTACTTCGCATGGCTAAACACTACAAAGGGAGGAGTGTTTGGGAACATTCTAGCCCACACCGAGAACCAGTCTACAAAGTGCAGGGCAGTATCTTGATAAAAAAGAGAAACTAGCCTGGATAGGACAAAGCTACCAGAAGGTCTACGTGTCCTATCTTGCAGTGCTGGTAACTGAGACGCCCCAGAGAATTTGGCTTCACCCAGGTAACCACGACTGGGGCTTTGAATCATCCTAGGAGGAATATTCACTCGACACTGTAGGGCAGAAGGTGGTCAGACTGAAGTCTATACACAGGTACAAGTAAACTTCTCACTCTAAAGTATTCTCTACAAGTTTTGTTAGAGTACATTGATACAATGGATTCCTCCCCAAACTCCTCTCTTCTGCTCTGCTCTATTTTCAACTTCACCAGCACTGCTACAACTAACTCTTCTCTTCTCCTTCCCCCAAGCATCTCCTCTGCAAAACGAGCTCAAGCACTACAGTCTGTGTGGAGATTTATCTATTTGCTGCCAAAGTGTATTGTACCATAAAAGAGACTGTACAGTAAAGCTTTTATATTTTTCTATCACTGGGACTCAGTCATCCTTTTCTCAGCACCAGCACCTATACACAATAGCCACAGACCTTAGGCTATTCTTCCCCTTTCTGTGGGTGGCAGTACCGATAGTCCAAGTGGGTCAAATGCCACTCAGGACTACTGTAACAAGAGCCCAAAGGACCCATCATTGGCAGAGTCTAACACAAAATAGGGCCACCACACAAGAAATCCACCTGTGTATGGATAGAAGAAGCAGACAGTCACACCACACAAGGCAATAAGTGACACAACTCTGCAGACGGCAGCTATAGCCATTACAAAGTTGAATGTGACCCTATGTTTACACTAAGGCTATGCTCACACGGTCAGGATTCATACAGGGTTTAAGGTTCCAGTATATATTAGAAACCCACTTATTTTGGCAGAACTGACTAACCATCTCATGTCATGAGAAAAAAAGAATAAGGCATTTTATGTCAACATGCCAATCAGATGTTCTCACAGGAGATAGGGCCAATGCCAGAGGAGCCCCGCAGAGACAGCAGAGGAGCGTAAGTATGGAGGAAGGGTCAGTGGACGAGCAGTCTGGAGGAGGGGACAGCAGAGGAGAAATCTGGCAGAAGAGACAGTGGAGGAAAGGTCCAGAGGACAGCACAGGAGAGGAAGAATCTGGCAGAAGGAACAGCAGAGGAGGAATTTGGAAGAAAGAACAGCGGACAAGAGATCAAGAGGAAGGGACAGCAGAGGAAGAATCTGGCAGAAGGAACAGCGGAGGAGAGGTCCAGAGGAAAGGATAGCAGAAGATGAATCTGGCAGAAAGGACAGTGGAGGAGAGGTCGAGAGGAAGGTACAGCAGAGGAGGAATCTGGCAGAAGGTACAGCGATTGAGAGGTCAAGAGGAAAGGATAGCAGAAGAGGAATCTGGCAAAAAGGACAGTGGAGGAGGGGTCCAGAGGAAGGTACAGTAGAGGAGGAATCTGGCAGAAGGAACAGCGGAGGAGAGGTCCAGAGGAAGGTACAGTAGAGGAGGAATCTGGCAGAAGGAACAGCGGAGGACATGAAGGTGTTGATGCGGCATCAGGAAGAGCGCCCCAGCTACAGGAATCAGGGTGCAAGTTTAAAACATCTTAGAAGTGCCCCATTTTCTACAACGCTCTCCTGTCTGACAAGGACGTCGCCCCCCCCCCCATTCTAATAACAGGATGGAGACATGGAAAGGGCCAGGAGGGACCTTCACATCACGAATCAGCAGCTTAATATTCCAGTCAGCGCTCCGTGGACGCTCTCGGCGACATTTGCATATCCTGCGCGTTGATTACAAAACATCCAGCTGTGTTATAATAATTTGATGGAGAATTTTATATTTCCTCAATGGGAATAGAGCGGAGAGCGAGGCGTCCGGGCTTAATAGGAAGGACAAAGAGGAGAGATCCGGACACACCAAGGATTAGACAACTTTATTAACTCCTTATGGAACAGACATTGTGGGAATGTGTGCTGTTGGTTTTGTGTGGGCTGTTACCATTATGAAGATTCTAAATATATAGAGGTCTAGAAGACTTTTGAAACTTTTGAAACTTTTTATTAACATTACCTTTATTACAGTGGATACTCTCACAATCCCACCATGTTTAATTTATATTTTACGAGTCACCCATATGACCTCCCGACCTTCCTATATATGCATGAGATTTCAATAAGGAGAGAGGAGTAAGCTGTTGCTGGACAAAAAGTCAGTGCATCGCCATACACACAGGGAAACTGTGAGCTCTAGATCACGCTCAGATGTAAAAGGTCAAGGTGGTTGTGTTGAGCCTCAGGATGCAGCCTCCTTCCACCCCTCCCCACTTTGAATAATTGAAGTGATAGAAGACGAGCTCTGTATGTCAATGAAGTTAGGGAGGGGTGGAGGAAATGGAGGCTGCATCCTGAGGCTCAACACAACCTCCTTGACCCTTTAGCTCTGAGCGTGATCTACAGCTGACAATTTCTTTTTAATGTAGCAAAACACATAAGCTGTTGGCTCAGCTAAACATTTGAGCATCTGGAAAGGAGACTGGGGTAGTAAGCTTCTGCCAGAGTGCACAGTCCCTTTACTTGTCTCCTCTATCCCACCCTCCAGACTCCTACCCCACTATCCTACAGACCGCTCCTCCCCACAGACTCCTACTCCCGTATCCTACAGACCGCTCATCCCTCCAGACTCCTACTCACCTATGCCACAGACCGCTTCTTCCTCCAGACTCCTACTCCTCTATCCTATGCTACAGACCGCTCCTCCCTCCAGACTCCTACTCCTCTCTCCTATCCTACAGACTGCTCCTCCCTCCAGACTCCTCTGTTCCTCTCCCTTTAAGCAGCTTATGAACAATGAAATTGAGCAGAAATAATTCATGAGGCCCTATTTCCCCTGTCAGAGGAGTCAGGAGGCCTCCATATACATAAGATGATGATGAGGTCCTAGCAAAATCAGTGGCTTTGACCAGCACGCCTTACATTTCAGGGGGCCTTTAGGTCATGACCTCTATGACCCCTTCCTGGCCAAAAATGAAGGCCCTGAATTCCCTGTCCAGAATGAGGTGCAAAGATAAGAAAAAGGATATTGAAATACAGGTCACAGATGTTCAGTGATGTCCCATACATTATTGTACATATGAAATGAAAATAAGACCCACCCTGAAAATAAGACCTAGCTTAAAGGAGAAGCTTAAAGGAGAAGTCCGACATTTAAAAAAAAAAAAAAAAAGGATGCTTAACATAACAATAGGCACTTACCTCCTTACCTCAAGAGATGGGATCCACTGAACTCCGCTCCAGTTCCTGGTTCCCGGACACTCCCTGGACTGAGAGAGGACCTGGGACGAGACGGGGTTCCGCCTCAGCCACTAACTGGCCAAGGGGGCCTGACCCATCACATCTCGGGTCCCTGCTCAGACCAGGGAGCGGCCAAAGGTTCGGGAACAGGAGTAGAGGACACTTGACCCCAGCGCTGGAGCTGTTATGTTCAGCCACCTCCTCCCCAGCTGTTTTCAAAAAAATGTTGGACCCCAGATTTCTCAGTTTGCAGTTTTTTTGGGGAGAAGACTTGACATATAAGCCCAGTTCCAAAAATAACCGTAGTAATAGTCACATGACAACATCGTTCACACTGAGACCTATCCCGAAAAGAAGACCTAGCCCTTTTTTCTGACAAAAAAAATAATATAAGACCCTGTCATATTTGTACAGACACAGTAGTACAGTAATATAAGGTGCACCCCTAGCTGGCATTATAAAAAGACCGCAATTACATTACCCATATTGCAATGAACCAGAGCAACTTTGAGACAAGGAGAAAACAAACATTTAGGGGGTATCTCAAACTATGAGTGACATTCTGTAGTTGACACCTGGAAACAACTATATATAGTGATTTAGAGATATCACTTTCTGAGCTTGGGTGCAGTATAAGAGAAGAACGTCCCCTTTAAGAAGGGATCAGCCTGGGACCATACATTTATATTTACTTCCCGGCCTGTCATAGCTTCTTGCTGATTACAAGCTCCTGATTTATACGACTCTATAAAAGAATCTAATTACAAAGCAGATGAAGCGGCGGGATGCTGGATGGGCCCCTGTGGGGCTGTACGTTACCGGACAAAACGCAGTCGATAGGTAAACAAAGGACGGCGAGACACATTACTTAAACTGCACGATTGAAAACTTTTAAGGGACTGGGTACAATTCTAAGACTACGGCGGGTGGTGGAGGAAGTATACAGTCCTCCAGCAACGATCACAGGATGGAGAGTCTGCTACTTTCTCCTCATCTAAACACCATTAGAAGTTTACTATCTGCACCTTCCTTTACAGTGGTCCCCAAACTATGGAAGAACCACAACTCCCAGCATGCACTGATTGCTGAAGGTCTAAGGATAGGAACACTTCTCCAAAGGAAAGAGGAATAAAGTATATAACATCAGAGAATAAGGTGGTGTGTCCCTTTAATAGCAGTGAAGTAACCAGGATGTATGAAGCCATGGTTCTCGGAAGCCTTTATCTCCCACTTTACACAGCAACTCCTGTCTTATAAGGAGATCAATGTCAGATATTCTATGTATAGAAAGAAACGCTTTAAATGCCACCATATTGTTCAGGCATTCTTCAGTAAAGAGCCCAAGAGGCTTCCCCCCCATTTACACACAGACCGGGCAGAATTCAGAGAAGTGCTAACCTTTACTGAACAATAGGAGGCAGCGTCGGGGAGGGACAGGGCAGCTCTGCTGGACCAAGGACCGGGGTCTGCGCTCATTCAGCTGCTCACAAAAGGTCCTGTCGATATGTTTGTGTGGAAAGGCTGCGGAGTCCGCTGTGTGAATGAGGCCATAAGATGCTACAGTCAATAGAAGGAAATCTCTGAGCGCTGATGTCTCCAAAGGAGATTCTAAAAGTAATTTCTAATATGAGATTGGAAAATGTGAAGAAAACCGCAGTGTATGAAATCTATAAATCAGAGGTCATATAATCTGTAATAATTCAACTAAGAGATAATGTCCCCTATATACAAGAATATAACTACTATAAAACTGCCCCTATATACAGAAATATAACTACTATAATACTGCTCCTATATACAAGAATATAACTACTATAAAACTGCTCCTATATACAGGAATATAACTACTATAATACTGCTCCTATATACAAGAATATAACTACTATAATATGCACAAGCCAAAAAGACAGAAATGGCTGCACATCGCACCCATGGCTGACACGAAAGCTTATTCAGCTACATTTAAAACCAACATCAGAAGTTAGTATATAATTTGGCCAAACCATATTGCCTCATGTACAGCGTGCAGGTCTTCTGATACACATGAGTCCCTAACCAAAAAACATCACTGTGCCGGTCAGCCATGGGTGCGATGTGCAGCCATTTCTGTCTTTTTGGCTTGTGCATATAACTACTATAATACTGCTCCTATATACAGGAATATAACTACTATAATACTGCTCCTATATACAAGAATATAACTACTATAATACTGCTCCTATATACAGGAATATAACTACTATAATACTGCTCCTATATACAAGAATATAACTACTATAATACTGCCTTCTATATACAAGAATATAACTACTATAATACTGCTCTCTATATACAAGTATATAACTACTATAATACTGCCTTTTATATACAAGAATATAACTACTATAATACTGCTCTCTATATACAAGTATATAACTACTATAATACTGCTCCTATATACAAGAATATAACTACTATAATACTGCCCCCTATATACAGGAATATAACTACTATAATACTGCTCCCTATATACAGGAATATAACTACTATAATGTGGCTCAGGGAAGAAACAGAGTGCTGCACCTCACACCTATGGCTGATACTAGTGCCGCTTGGCTAAATAAAAAACACATCAGAATTTTGTGTATGAATTGATCAAGCCATACTGCCCCATGTACCTCGTGACGGTATCTGATACACATGGGTCCCTACACTAAGTCCACACCGTGCCAGTCAGTGGCCACCAACCCCGCAGGCGTGCACAGCCAGGGAACGGGGGCCATGGGACGGCCCTGCGACCCCCATGCCACAGGACCAGACCCAAAAACACCACACCAGAACCCGGCCAGCACCGCCGGCGGAGAAGGTCGCCCCCAAGCAGCACAAGTCTGGATAAGGTATTGCGCTCACCATAGCTGCAGCAAACAGAATGGGAAAAAAACAGGAGGGATTAAAACCATGTGCACTCAGGTGTCTCCTGCTAATTGCGGTCATGTGGGTCTCACCAGGAGGAGTGCAATACACGGAGAAAAGAGAGAAACAAAATGTGGCTCAGGGAAGAAACAGAGTGCTGCACCTCACACCTATGGCTGATACTAGTGCCGCTTGGCTAAATAAAAAACACATCAGAATTTTGTGTATGAATTGATCAAGCCATACTGCCCCATGTACCTCGTGCCGGTATCTGATACACATATACAGTGGTTGGTGGCCACTGACTGGCACGGTGTGGACTTAGTGTAGGGACCCATGTGTATCAGATACCGGCACGAGGTACATGGGGCAGTATGGCTTGATCAATTCATACACAAAATTCTGATGTGTTTTTTATTTAGCCAAGCGGCACTAGTATCAGCCATGGGTGTGATGTGCAGCACTCTGTTTCTTCCCTGAGCCACATAACTACTATAATACTGCTCCAATATACAAGAATATAACTACTATAATACTGCTCCTATATACAAGAATATAACTGCTATAATACTGCTCCTATATACAGGAATATAACTACTATAATACTGCTACTATATAGAGCAGTATAACTACTATAATACTGCCCCTATATACAAGAATATAACTACTATAATACTGCTCCCTATATACAAGAATATAACTACTATAATACTGTTCCTATATACAAGAATATAACTATCATGGCAGACCTGACGAAGCGCGTGACCGCGTGAAAACGTTTGTCTGATTGCACCCGCTCTTCCACCTTTCCCCTTCCCTGCAGTGTTCACTAGCCAGACCAATAAAGCGAATTCACGGCAACTTTGTGGTGAGTGACCCCCTCTATTTTTCTAATTGCTACCCATGTTGGACTCTTTACCTGGCGCTGAGCACCTCCACTAGCCGATTATACCACGGTACACGGGTCTTTGTGATCTGCCGTCCAATACACTCCACGTTGCTGTGTTAACAGTAGTGCCGGCCACCAGACTTTTACATTTACATTTATAACTACTATAATACTGCTCCTATATACAAGAATATAACTACTATAATACTGCTCCTATATACATGGCCTCCCTTCCCTGACTGTGCACGCCTGCGGGGGTGGTGGTCGCTGACTGGCACAGTGTGGACTTAGTGTAGGGACCCATGTGTATCAGATACCTGCACGCGGTACATGGGGCAGTGTGGCTTGATCAATTCACATACAGAATTCTGATGTTTTTTATGCAGCCGAGAGGTACTAGTATCAGCCATAGGTGTGAGGTGCAGCACTCTTTTTCTTCCCTGAACCATAACTACTATAATACTGCTCCTATATACAAGAATATAACTACTATAATACTGCTCCTATATACAAGAATATAACTACTATAATATTGCTCCTATATACAGGAATATAACTGCTATAATACTGATCCCTGTATGCAAGAATATAACTACTATAATGTAAACAATGAAGACAAAGGTCCGGGCACTCACCGATCTTCTGGAATCTTTATTAAGGCACAATGAACATCAGGGAAGGAAGGACAGGTGGAGGTGCGAGCGTACGCGGGGTGCTACCGTGAGGGCAGACCATGGAACAATGATATAAAGAAAAAAACGGTGCACTCACCACTTGCTATAGCTACTTTATTGCTTCATATGCGGTGAATGGCTTGGAAGGGAGGATGGATGGTGCACTGGGGCGCGCACTCTAGTAGCTACATCAAGTGCTGAGTGCACAGTCTTTTTCTTCATATCATCATAACTACTATAATACTGCCCCCTATGTAAAACAGAGTAATTACAATTGTACCACTCCCTTTCCTCCTGGGGTTGGCAGAGAGGTCAGCTTAGGTCTGAGATCTTTTTATGCACTGAATAAAGTTATTGCTAACGTGCTTTACATTTGACTTTGTGGGTCTCCTGGATGGTCCCGGACTTTATTGCACCATTCAGCCATGCAGAGAATCTAATTTATGTACTTTCCATTTTCTGCAGCTGATTTTCAATGCCCGGAGTGATAAAGTCCTGGAGAATAATTCAGAGTCTTATATTTTTAGAGACATTACCGCTGACGATTTATCAAGTGACCTTTCTGTTTCTCTGCTCTCATCAAATTATTTTTATATGTTGGGATGATAAAGGTTCTACTCCTGTTCCTTGCACTTTGTTCTGTGCTAAGTAGTTCTGTTCCCGTGTTTTATGAGTCCGTCTGGACACCATCCGCCACCCAAAACTGGTCCAGACATCAGAATAAGGAAAAACCAAAAGTATCTGATTGTATCGAGAAGGTGAGAAATCACCTTTTCTCTACTATAGAAGAGTGTAGTGGGCATGCTCTGGGACCTGTGTAGAGGCCACAGTTCAGGGAGAGGGAGGAGATGACCTGTGATCTAATATCACATATAATTACTAATGGATTATATTCCTCCAGCTTTATAACAGATGTGTTCTCTTTCAGTGTAACCTCACGCTCTTGTGACAATAAGCTTCCTGGGGAACAGCAAGCTTAAAGAATAGCTTTTCATAAGGATCTTGATATAAAGAACAGGTAATTTTCCAATGGTGGGATGAGCTTCTCTTAAGAGTTCTCCACCATGTTTCTTTGTTCACATTGATAATCAACGGTAACTGTAAAGCCATAAGGATGGGGGTGCCCCATCCCGCAACGCGTCCTGCTCTGCCCTCATCATTTACCAACCGCAGTGGTTGTGCTTGTGGTTCGGTGTCTGGAGGACGAGGCCGGATCACATATCTGATGGACCAGGCCAGACCGGGCCGAATCACATATCTGATGAACCGGGCCGGATCACATATCTGATGAACCGGGCCGGATCACATATCTGATGAACCGGGCCGGATCACATATCTAATTGACCAGGCTGGATCAGACGTGGATACACTGAGGAGTAAACATGGGCAGGAGATCAGCTCAACATTATACAGGTTTGTAAAGTGAGGACATGAGGTGAGAGGCTATGAAAATTCACTTATCCCCATGATGACAGAGTTCGATGCTACATAAATGTCTCGTTTCCTTAGTCCTGCAATAATGGCGGTTCTGACTGGGCCGCCCGCACTCCGGTTCTGCACTCTTTTCAACCTCCGCTGAGAGTGCAGAACAGAACAATGGTGACGCACAGCTACAGGTAATAGCTTAAAAGGTAAAAGCGATAATTCAGCCTCTCTGCAGAGACCATTGAACCGGCCCCGAGGTCGTCTGGAATAAATCCATAAAACCGCTTTCGGAAAAAAAAATGCATAATGAAAAACAAGCAAAAATCAAAGCTTTTAGCGCCCGGCAAATCAGCAAATCAAGAACCCTCCCCCTGCTGAGCGGATACAATTACAATGAGAAAAACCCAAATGGAATCTGCAGCACAGTTTGGGTAGGAGAAAATATTATGAGAGGGAGCGACATGGGGGTGTGGTGGGGGGGCGCAAATGACAGAGGCCAACCATCCCCATACACAAAGAGGGTCCGACCGCAACGTATAATCCGCTCTACTCTGCTATTAATACAAAGTGGACAAGGGCAGGAAGAGAATCCATTAAAATACAATACTAATAGGTTCATTGTAATTACTGAACACTACAAAGGTAAAAGACGCATTAAAGAATAATAAAGTCAGTTTCCATCAATACAGGAAATGTAAAAAAGCAAAAAAAGTTGGACTGAAATGTTTAAAATGAGGCAAAGTAAACCAGTCAAGAGATACTGGGAGCCCACCATCCCATCGCACCACATGTAAGGCCCTGTTCATACATATCTGACCAAAGCTCTCATGGGGTCAGTAGTGACCAGAGACATAGTTACACAGTATGGTTAAAGAGAATGTACCAGCGATACATTGCTTTTCTGTTTTTGCCATGAATAGACCGGCGCGTCCATTGGGAGGAAACCCCTGCCCTCTATGATTCTAATGGAGCTGGAGCTGACACTTGTTCATCAAGTTCAACCTAGTAAACATCAGCTGTAAATAAACTTTGCACAAAGCACTGACACCGGATGGGGAAGAAGAGAACACAAAAACATAGAAGACTGTCGGTAGGAAAAGACAACTTGGTCCATCTAGTCTGCCCTATTAGTATTTGCTTTCTTTAACAGATTTTGCCATTTCTTACTCTTTTGAGGCTTTAGCAAATACCTGATCCCCATTAGTAAATATTAAATCTAGAATGTTCTCTCCTCTGGTTGGTGACCTCACAAGCTGCTTTTACATGTAATATTCCAATCCACATCCGGCATGTTGAAGTCCCCCATAACTGCACTGTCCCCCTTTAATGACATTTCCGTAATTTCATCCATCATCAGGTCATTCTTTTATAGCTCTATCTCACAGATCTCTCGGTCTCACACAGGTTAAAGGGGTAGAGCGGCGTTTAACTTTTATTCACTAAATAACGCACATTACAAAGTTGATGACGCGACAGAGGGGGGCCGGCATGAGGGATGGCTGGAGCGGTTCAGCCGGCCTCCCGAAGATGACGTCGTCGACACAAGATGGCGGCCGGGGTCGACAGCTAACACAGAAGTATAATGCACTAACACTTCTGGGGTGGGGAGGAACACGGGGAAGGGGGCCATTCACTTAAATAACACACATTACAAAGTTGTATAACTTTGTAATGTGTGATACTAAAAAGTTCAACGCCGCACTACCCCTTTAAGTTACCTAACAAACATAACACACCTCTCCATTCTTTGTCGTAAAGAAAACGTACAAAATCAGCAGCGTATCAAATACTTATTTCCCCTACACACCAGGGACAGTATTATCAGTGGCAGATCTATATCTCCACCTGACAACAGGGACGGTATTATCAGTGGCAGATATATATCTCCAAGGCACCAGGGACACCAGTATTATCAGTGGTAGTTGCTAATCCACCAGGGGCAACGTTATTAGTAACTCTTCCTAATAACGTTGTTGCTGCCTAGTGGGGATATTACTACAACTGATATATTCAATAGACACCAGGGACAGCGTAGTTACTAAACCACAAGACACCAGGGACGACATTATTAGTAAATTATACTGATAACATTGTTCGTTTTATCTAATGGATATATTACTACTGATATATTCAACAGACACAGCATTATCAGTGGTAGGTACTAAGGGTCCTATTATACGATTAAGCGATTTTTAACGATTAACGATCGCAAACAAGATTGTTTATCCTTAACCTGAAATTGTTCATATTACATAGAACGATGGTCATTATTGCGATTGTTACTATGGTCGTTTACTTCATCTGATCTCAGCAAAACAATGAACAATGTGCAAATACACTGAAAGATTAGTGAAAAAACGCGGAACTACAGCGAGCGAATGTGGAATTACAGCGAACAATTAACAAGGATTTTAGGTTCAGATCTAAATCAGTGATCAACGACACACAAACGATTTTCCAATCGTTGCCTGCAATTACACAGAACGATTATGGTTTAAATTCGAATGATATAGCGATTTTTTACACAATAATAGTCCCGTGTAATAGGGCCCTAAGCCACTAGACACTAGGAACGATGTTATTAATAAATGCTATTGATAACATTGTCCCTGATGTCTAGTGGTTATATTATTACTGGTGCATTGTCCCTGGTCTCTAGAGGATTTATCCCTAGCTACTACTGATATCATCCCTGGCGTCGCATAAAAAAAATATATATATATCATCCCTAGGAGTACAACCATTATAAGCACTGGACACCGGGCATGATACAGGGGCTATTACTTTTATTTGTTTATTTATTTTATTATCACTAGATACCAGGGAAAATATTTCTATTATAATTTTTTGTTATTACGATCCCATATGACTGCAGACAACGGAAACCCCATCATGTCTGGTGTATAAAGGATAATGATACCACAGCACACCAGGGACATTATTATTGGCTCCTCCAGACAGCAGTGTTACCTACCATCAGACATAAGTGGAGGTATTAGTATTATACTCACTAGACAGATATTATACATGTAATCCCATTATACAAGGATCATACTCCCTATAATCCCACTAGACACCAGGGATATAACTGGTAAATCTCTAGACGGCAGCCGCTGTATTCTTCTGCCCCTGGGTCAGGAACATTCTATTTGCCGCTGCAGCTTACACCGCCGAGAAGCTTTTAAGACGTCTCCGCCGCTGCGTCATCAGCATTCATCTTCTCATCTTGTTTTATCTCGTAAATATGTTTTTTCTTTATTACGGTCCTATTCATCACATACACTTCCCACTTCCTTCTTAACACAACTTTACGCTGACAGCCGGGACTTCAAGCTAGGCCTGAGACCCTGAAGGAGTGGGCGGAAGGTTCGCCCTTTCAAAGGAACCAAAGCGGCATTGTAAGACGTGATCAGGGTGAGGAGAGCGGAGTGAAGAGGAGATTGCTGGCAGCTTGTGAGCCGGCGGTGGGTTCTGTCACTGCATACAATGCCGCTAATTTACTCTGATCGGATAAATGAGAGACGTCTGCAAGACACTGATCAGCTCCTCAACTCTGCACTCCCAGCTCAAACTGTGGACAGAAAGAAAGTTCTCTGCTGGAAACAAAGCTTCACCGCCGAAAAAGTCTTTGTAATAAAGAGAAGGAGCAGAAAAGAGTTTCACTAGAACTTCAAATGAGATTGTCACTTCTAATAGAGAAGATACTACAGTCTCTGTGTACAATCAATAAGAGACCGCGGCCGGCACTGCCGACCTGCTGAGGAGGGACGAACTGAATATACAGGATGAGACTGTGCGTAATAACACTGCTCCACCCTAACCAATGATTACAGGAGCCAAATATAACATATAATACTACTTCTATTAGGGCTGGGCGATATGGGCCTAAATCAATATCGCGGTTTATCGCACATGTAGCCGCGGTAACGATAATTCAACGATAATTATGACACGCCCCTTTTTTGCAAACCACACCCACTTTCCATGTCAAACTGGCGATATTTTGATTAGAAAAAGTAAAAAAAGAACTGAACAGCAATCCATGGTTAGTCAATTATCATTATTACTATTTGTCATTATTAGGGGGTCTCAGCAGAGACCTGGATGTGTATATACAGGTATACAGCCTCTACAGGATGTGTATACACAGGGGGTCATATAGGAATACATGTGTATAACTATATGGGGGGGGGAGGGGGGATAGGTGCATATGACTATATGGGGGGGGGGGATGGATTGGGATGTATTACTATACAGGAGGTACATAGGGATAGAAGTGCATGACTATACGGGGGGGGGCAGACAGGGGTGTATGACTATACAGGGGGGGCGGACAGGGGTGTATGACTATACGGGGGGGCACACAGGGGTGCATGACTGTATGGGGAGGACAGGGGTGTATGACTGTATAGGGGGGCGGACATGGGTGTATGACTGTATAGGGGGGCGGACATGGGTGTATGACTGTATAGGGGGGCGGACAGGGGTGCATGACTGTATAGGGGGGCGGACAGGGGTGTATGACTGTATGGGGAGGACAGGGGTGTATGACTATACAGGGGGGTGGACATGGGTGTATGACTGTATAGGGGGGCGGACAGGGGTGTATGACTGTATGGGGAGGACAGGGGTGTATGACTGTATAGGGGGGCGGACAGGGGTGTATGACTGTATGGGGAGGACAGGGGTGTATGACTAAACAGGGGGGCCGACATGGGTGTATGACTGTATAGGGGGGCGGACAGGGGTGTATGACTGTATAGGGGGGCGGACAGGGGTGTATGACTATACAGGGGGGCGGACATGGGTGTATGACTGTATAGGGGGGCGGACAGGGGTGTATGACTGTATGGGGGGGCGGACAGGGGTGTATGACTGTATAGGGGGGTGGACAGGGGTGTATGACTATACAGGGGGGTGGACATGGGTGTATGACTGTATAGGGGGGCGGACATGGGTGTATGACTGTATAGGGGGGCGGACAGGGGTGTATGACTGTATGGGGAGGACAGGGGTGTATGACTATACAGGGGGGCGGACATGGGTGTATGACTGTATAGGGGGGCAGACAGGGGTGTATGACTATACAGGGGGGCCGACATGGGTGTATGACTGTATAGGGGGGTGGACAGGGGTGTATGACTGTATGGGGAGGACAGGGGTGTATGACTGTATAGGGGGCGGACAGGGGTGTATGACTGTATGGGGAGGACAGGGGTGTATGACTATACAGGGGGGCGGACATGGGTGTATGACTGTATAGGGGGCGGACAGGGGTGTATGACTGTATGGGGGGGCGGACAGGGGTGTATGACTGTATAGGGGGGTGGACAGGGGTGTATGACTGCATGGGGAGGACAGGGGTGTATGACTATACAGGGGGGCGGACATGGGTGTATGACTGTATGGGGAGGACAGGGGTGTATGACTATACAGGGGGGCGGACATGGGTGTATGACTGTATAGGGGGGCGGACAGGGGTGTATGACTGTATGGGGGGGTGGACAGGGGTGTATGACTGTATAGGGGGGTGGACAGGGGTGTATGACTGTATGGGGGGGTGGACAGGGGTGTATGACTGTATGGGGGGGCGGACAGGGGTGTATGACTGTATAGGGGGGTGGACAGGGGTGTATGACTGTATGGGGAGGACAGGGGTGTATGACTGTATAGGGGGCGGACAGGGGTGTATGACTGTATAGGGGGGTGGACAGGGGTGTATGACTGTATGGGGAGGACAGGGGTGTATGACTGTATAGGGGGGCGGACAGGGGTGTATGACTGTATGGGGAGGACAGGGGTGTATGACTATACAGGGGGGCGGACATGGGTGTATGACTGTATAGGGGGCGGACAGGGGTGTATGACTGTATGGGGAGGAGGACAGGGGTGTATGACTGTATGGGGAGGAGGACAGGGGTGTATGACTATACGGGGGGGGGGGGGGAATAGAAGTGTATGACTGTATGGGGAGGAGGACAGGGGTGTATGACTATACGGGGGGGGGGGGGGGAATAGAAGTGTATGACTGTATGGGGAGGAGGACAGGGGTGTATGACTATACGGGGGGGGGGGGGGAATAGAAGTGTATGACTGTAGTCCCCTCAGTAACAGTACAGGAGAGTAACATAGGAGGAATGGATGTGCTGCAGCAGGCAGGATACCACACACAGCTATAAGTTATCCTGCCTGCTGCAGCCCATTATTCCTCCTATGTTACACTCCTGTACTGGTACTGAGGGGATGAGAGGACAGGTCAGCTGCTCCCAAGTGCTGCTCCTCCACCTTCAGCTCTGACATGGCCGCCTCCCTGCACACACAGGACAACGTGTGCAGCGCTCGCCGGCCGGGTGGACGAGACTGGTCCGGGAGGGGGGACCAGCACAGTCCTGTCCGAGCGCCCCCCCCCCCCCGGCCGGCGAGCGCTGCACACGTTGTCCTGTGTGTGCAGGGAGGCGGCCATGTCAGAGCTGAAGGTGGAGGAGCAGCACTTGGGAGCAGCTGACCTGTACTCCCCTCAGTGTGCTGGGACGCCGGGTGGTGGGCACATGGACGGGACAGATGCGGCAGGACGGGGCCTCTGACCGGACGGGAGGAGAGGGCGGAGAGGTGCGCGCACGGGGGGGGGGGGGGGGGGGGGGTCGCTTGGAGCAGACAGGGGCGGGCGGCATTGTCACCTGAGCCCTGTTGCTCCTCCAGCTCCCGCTCCGATACTGGCGTTCCTGCACATGACGTGCAGCGCTCGTGCCGGGCCGCTCGTGTGTGCGGGGGGCTCTGAGAGGACGGGTGCGGGGACATAAAAATACAAAAATACCGCAATTACCGTCCTGGCTAAGTTGAAGTCGGTTAACCGACGCCAGTGACGGTATCGGTATTTTTGCGGTATACCGCCCAGCCCTAACTTCTATATATAACTACTATAATAATTCCCCCTAGGTACAAGACTATAATTGCTATAATACTGCCCCTGTATATAACTACTATAATACTGCTTCTATATACAAGAATATAACTACTATAATACTGCCCCTATATACAAGAATGTAACAACTATAATAGTGCCCCCTATATACAAGAATATAACTACTATACTACTGCCCCCTATATACAAGAATATAACTACTATAATACTGCCCCCTATATACAAGAATATAACTACTATAATACTGCCCCCTATATACAAGAATATAACTACTATAATACTGCTCCAATATACAAGTATATAACTACTATAATACTGCCCGCTATATACAGGAATATAACTACTATAATACTGCTCCTATATACAAGAGTATAACTACTATAATACTGCTCCTATATACAAGAATGTAACTACTATAATACTGCTCCTATATACAAGAATATAACTACTATAATACTGCTCCAATATACAAGAGTATAAACTACTATAATACTGCCCCCTATATACAGGAATATAACTACTATAATACTGCTCCTATATACAAGAATATAACTACTATAATACTGCTCCTATATACAGGAATATAACTACTATAATACTGCTCCTATATACAAGAATATAACTACTATAATACTGCCCCTATATACAAGAATATAACTACTATAATACTGCTCCTATATACAAGAATATAACTACTATAATACTGCTACCTATATACAAGGATATAACTACTATAATACTGCTCCTATATACAAGAATATAAATACTATAATACTGCTCCTATATACAGGAATATAACTACTATAATACTGCTCCTATATACAAGAATATAACTACTATAATACCACCCCTACACTGCTTGTAGATTCTGACACAACTTGTGGTGGTTCATTCACATTAGTGGCAGCTGCTTGGAGTGTTGTCATCTTACAGTACATCTCTGTGTGTTGTCTGGCGGGTTTATGTTCTGCGCACAGCCTTTTCGCCTCACGTGAGCCATCAGTAGATCATGTAATCTGTGACTCTCTGTACCTCGATGACTCGTCTATAAATACTAGCAGCAGTAAAGTGCTGACATATTCCAGACGAGTGACCCTGGCCGCGGCGCAGTGCTGAGTAACCGCGACTCACCGCTCGCTGATACTTAATTATTTTGTATTGGGGCTGTAAAACGAATTGTATTGAGGAATAAACAGCAGTGAATGCGTCGTCACATCTCAAGTGGAGCAGCCGGAGGTTTTACGGCCCTGTAAATGAGAGATGGTAAAACTGTGCAGGATGATAATGGTAATATTAAGAGCAACGTAAAGCAGAGGCCATCGTGCGGCACTGGAGCCTACTACTGCACCACTGGCCCGCCCCTTCTTATGGGCTGCCCCAACTGGAATTACATCTCCATCAATGTGGTGTCACAACGAGTTGTACACACCGCACATTGTGGACAAAGAGGGACAATGCTGGCTACAGGGGTCCGTCACAAGGTCAGGACGGGGGGGGCAATGCTGGCTACAGGGGTCCATCACAAGGTCAGGACAGGGGGGCAATGCTGGCTACAGGGGTCCATCACAAGGTCAGGACGGGGGGGGGGGGGCAATGCTGGCTACAGGGGTCCATCACAAGGTCAGGACGGGGGGGGGGGGGCAATGCTGGCTACAGGGGTCCATCACAAGGTCAGGACGGGGGGGGGGGCAATGCTGGCTACAGGGGTCCGTCACAAGGTCAGGACGGGGGCAATGCTGGCTACAGGGGTCCGTCACAAGGTCAGGACAGGGGGGCAATGCTGGCTACAGGGGTCCATCACAAGGTCAGGACAGGGGGGGGGCAATGCTGGCTACAGGGGTCCGTCACAAGGTCAGGACGGGGGGGCAATGCTGGTTACAGGGGTACGTCACAAGGTCAGGACGGGGGGGGGCAATGCTGGTTACAGGGGTCCGTCACAAGGTCAGGACAGGGGGGGCAATGCTGGCTACAGGGGTCCGTCACAAGGTCAGGACAGGGGGGGGCAATGCTGGCTACAGGGGTCTTTCACAAGGTCAGGAAAGGGGGGGCAATGCTGGTTACAGGGGTCCATCACAGGGTCAGGACAGGGGGATAATGCTGGCTACAGAGGTCCTTCACAGGGTTAGGACAGGGGGGCATTGCTGGCTACCAGGGGTCTGTCACAAGGTCAGCACAGGGGGGGCCATGCTGGCTACAGGGGTCCGTCACAAGGTCAGGAAAGGGGGGGGGCAAAGCTGGTTACAGGGGTCCATCACAGGGTCAGGACAGGGGGATAATGCTGGCTACAGAGGTCCTTCACAGGGTCAGGACAGGGGGGCAATGCTGGCTACCAGGGGTCTGTCACAAGGTCAGCACAAGGGGGGCCATGCTGGCTACAGGGGTCCATCACAAGGTCAGGACAGAGGGGTTATGCTGGCTACAGGGGTCTGTCACAAGGTCAGGACAGGGGGGCAATGCTGGCTACAGGGGTCCGTCAAAAGGTAAGCACAGGGGGAGGGGGGGCAATGCTGGCTACATGGGTCCTTCACAAGTTAAGGACACAGACAGGCAGCACAGGGGGGCAATACTGGCTACAGAGGGTCTGTCACAAGTTCAGGATACACACAGGCAGCACAGAGGGGCAATGCTGGCTTGAGGGGTCTGAGGTGGAGCGGCTGTCACAAGGTCATGACACATCCTGCATACACTGTGCGGTACGGGAGCAGTGAGGCGCATGCCCGACGCTTGTGCCACGCGCGCCATTAATAATGCATCGCCAGGGTGACAGATGGCGGGATATTTTGGGACGCTATTTGTAATTCCTGGTTGCTTTTGACAATAAATGGAGTGTGAAGCTGAAAAATCAGCGCAGAAGAATAAAGTTAACCAGCTGCTAAAAGTCAGCAATAGAGCCGGCGCGGCCCCTAGCATGCTGCGAACCGCTTCACCGGCCCAGAAGGGAGAGGCGTGTGAGGAGCGCTGCCGGCTGTCACTCATGCCTGATCCTGCCTGACAACAACCCCGGGCGGCATTCAACTACAACAGCAGCACAGAGCATTTCAGGGGAAAAGTGTGCTGATCTTGTGGTAGGTTACACAGTGAATAAAGATGTGCTTCGCAGCACAGAGTATTTCAGGGGAGACATGCTTTTTTTTTTTCAAATCAACTGCTTTTAGAAAGTTGTATAGATTTGTAATTTACTTCTACTTAACCTTAAGACTTCCAGTACTTATGAGCTGCAGTATGCCCTGCAGGAAGTGGTGTATTCTTTTTAGCCTGACACAGTGCTCTTTGCTGCCACCTCTGTCCATGTCAGGAACTGTCCAGAGCAGGAAACGTTTTCTGGTTCAATGTTTTTATTAGGTTTTTTAAGACCATATTAGAAAAGAGAAAATCTATAAGCACTGACTTTAGTGCCAACAGTAAAGTTAACATGTTTGTACAACAAGCTAACATATGGGTTAACAAAGAATATAGAAACAGTAATAACATTCGGTATATTAAATAGATATAAAATTGTGGTAACATACAAAGATTGGCAAGCAGCCTTCTCTGTTATACATAAAACCTTCACATGTAGCACCCATATAGAATCTGCTATAAAAACCATCTTGCAATGGTACTACACAACCACGAAACTGGCACATATCTACGCAGGAAACGTTTTCTATGGAGATTTGCTGCTACTCTGGACAGTTCCTGACATGGACAGAGGTGGCAGCAGAGAGCACTGTGTCAGACTGGAAAGAATACACCACTTCCTGCAGGGCATACTGCAGCTGATAAGTATAGAAAGACTTGAGATTTTTAAGTAGAAGTAATTTACAAATCTTCATAACTTTTTAAAACCAGTTGATTTGAAAGAAAAGAAGATTTTCTCTGGATAACCCCTTTAAATCCACCTCTATTAAATATACTATAATATATAATTTCACCAAGGACAGTATTTACATGGAACCCCAGCATTATACAACAGACATGGTAGGTGGGGTCCCTCATGTTACACATCTACATTAGACAAGGGTCTGGGAGAGTGGATCCCAGGCTGCACTATATGCAGGTCACCTTAGGACAGTGGCCCCCAGGGGATGCAGTAGGGTGACTACTCCTATGTAGTGTCCCTGAAAGGCAATCTGTCACTACTTTTTCTGGTTCTGAGGTGCTGACATTGTGAGGAAGGTGTGTCTGTTAGGGTACTATTACACGGAACGATAATCGGCTGAATCGGCCACATCCGGCCAATTATCGTTCCGTGTAATAAACACAACAGGTTTGGACCTATAATTGTCCTGCGCTGTAATTCTCCCCGGCTTCCACGCGCTGCAATTTCAGAGCGGCCTGTCTTAGCTGGCAGGTCGCTCAGCTAATGACAGGTCGGGACCGCCACGGCCAGTGATTGGCTGAGCGGCCTGCCAGCTAAGGGGAGAAGCAGACCACAAGAGGGGCCCTGGACCATGAATAGGTAATGAATGCCAATTTAGCAAAGGCTGCAAGGGCTCGTTTATAGTTAATATCGGGCCCCCATCGGCCCGTGTAATACTACTCTTAGTGTGTGTGTTACCTTCCTTTTTCCGCTCGCTGCTGTACTGTGTCCCCAATCTTGTCTGTAACATAGTAGTGGCCCAGGCGCAGTGAGGGCTGGTGGCCTATGCCCTCAGCTGTTTCACACAGTGCACCTGCGCTGCTCCTACGCACTACGGACCATGCGCAAATTGCTCTGCAGGAGCACGCACGTCGCACAAACCCAGGGTGCATGCGCGAACTAACAAGGGCGCCCTTGCCATCAACAGCGCATGCGCAGCAACAGATGATGCGAATGCGGCACCATTACTCCTCTGACACTTGTGCAGAAAGTTACGGACCAGATTGGGGACAAAGTACAGCAGCGAGTGGAAAAAGGAAGGTAACACACACACACTAGCAGACGCAAACCTTCCTCACAATGTCCGCACCTCAGAACCAGAAAAAGTGCTGACAGATTCCCTTTAAAGGGGCACTCCGGGGGAAAAAAAAAATATGTTTCCAAATTATCTGGTGTCAGAACGTTATATAGATTTGTAATTTTCTTCTATTTAAAAACCTCAAGTCTTTCAGTACTTATCAGCTGCTGTATGCCCTGCAGGAAGTGGTGTATTCTCGCCAGACATAGTGCTCTCTGCTGCCACCTCTGTCCAGAGCAGGAGAGGTTTTCTATGGGAATTTTCTGTTGCTCTGCTCCAGGGACCCAAACACCAGGTTGGACCTATTTGATGACCTCATCCAGTCATGTGACTTAGCCGCACAGCCACCTTCTGGGCCGGATCTATTACAATTAGCAGATTTTAGAATATTCGGCCCTGATCACATTGCAGTTGTCATCTCTGGAGGTAAGACCCAATGCAGCGGCCACAACCTTGCCCCCTACACGCAGGCCAGATGTGAACCCATAAATATGGCCGTCCCCATCTGCATAGAGAATGCTCAGCAAAGCGCTATTAAATCCCATCATTACAGAACGGCCGCAGCGTTACACACCAATCCCTAATAAAACAGATCGTTGACTACAAGGTGGTAGCGGGTGTGCAGCCCGGTTATAGCTTTAACCCTTTCACTGCCTGCTGCTGGAGCTGCTACCATTAATGCAGAATCCTGTTCTATTCTCTCTATGACCAAGGATCTACTGCCCGCTCCCTGATGATCCGGTAATCCGGCACGAGACCAAAACTCCGCTGGGATACCAGGACAGTCAGGAACCTGTAACATCCTGGACGTGGAGCCCAAATGCAGTGTATGTCTATGGGTATGTCTCTCATATACCCACAGACATTGGTGAAACGTGGTACAGAAGTTTCTCCCTCTGGATTCTCGTTTCTTTTTGTGAGATGCAACAATGTAGTATTCCACGCCTTCCCGTCCTTCGTGAATAACCTCACATATACCTTAAGTCTATATGTCTAACGTATCGATTTATATGTTCAGGCATGCGCAGTTCCAGGAAATTGAAATTGAATTCTACAACTTTATTTACAAGGAGAAGCCCGGCCTGGACTGCTATTAAAGTCTGAAACGCGTTGGTGTTTCTTATGCACTCACTTACTGCACATTTTGTACATCTGTTTGTTTTTTTTTTAAACTGAAGAAATAAAGATTATTCTTATCCATTGTGCCGGGGATTACTAGGGAAAGACTACAGGAAAAACGTATAGAAGCATTCAACAATATGGTTAACATCACGCACACGTTTCACATATAAGTTTGTCTATGTTTGTTATATATAGGTTTCATATAAGTGCACAATGTGGTCAACCCTTCTTAATACTGACAGGTGACCAGGCCCATCATGTAAACAGTCATTGGTACCTGACACATACACAATCATCCATATCATACACACATTACACATATTCGCATCATATATACTCACATCCACATCATACACAAATCATTCCTACATACACATGCAACATTCATGCACACATGTCATACACACATCATTCATACACACACATCATACATGCACAAACAAGTCCTACATAGAGACACATATGATACACACATCCACATCTCACACACATCATATGTGCATCAACACGTCATACATATAGACACACATCATACACAAACCTATCCACATCTCACGCACATCATATACACACACACACACACACACACACACACACGCATCTAGTAGATGAATCGGGAAGGCACAGGTTCGGGAGTACTGGATTGAGGCCTCCACCGTTCCTTGGGTTGTGACCTCCGGCAGCTGACCTGGCTCCCCTGATTTCTGCTTGTGTGGTCCGTAGTCACTGTTCCCCAGTTCCCCGCCTCCGCTAGGGTGTCCTGACTGACTGTGGTCTCCTCCGATTACTCCTCCCGGACATAAATCCCTTTTACGATGGCGGTTATGATCAGCATACTCCCGGCTCCGCATCACCATCCGTCTCCAAGATTCCTATTTCCACCGCAATTAATTCGCCCTCGCTTTGATTTACGCAGCAATCTTCTCGCCGGCGCAGACGTGTTAGAGGCAGCAGCTAATTTGCAGGAAAGTTTTATGGTGGTCAAGCGTATGAATAACTAAATACCGCAGAGACGTGTTTATGCCTCTCAGACGTGACTACAGAGACGGGACGCCGCCAACAATTTATACTAATGGCTTTCTTTTCCTTTGCAACGAGAATGGATTTAAAAGCTTCATCTATGGCAACATTAACTTATCCCACCCATCCCCATCCCCATTGATGGAGCGCTCAGTAACATGGAGATCCATTAATGTCTCAGGTGGAACCTTCCGTCAGGACCCTCCATGTATCATCACATTGGTGATCTATGTCAGGGTTTAGGTTTATTTCCTGTATATTCTACACACAGTCTATAGTATATAGAGTATGAGCCCATTGACACTGCAGTGTGAACAGGTCCTAGAGGAAAGGAGGACCGTGGCTGCCATTCATACAAGGAGGAGAATCTCTGCAGTATAAGGTCTTCGATGAAAACATGTCCGACAGTTAATGGACTTTAGGCTCATCTCACATGATCACCGTCTCCACCACATTAAGCCTACAACCCATTCTACACCAAGCTCCTTTGATTCACGGACGCAGCGCACTTTGTGGCTCTCGTAAAGGATAAGGTAATATTTGCATAATTACCCATCACTAGGAAATGGCAGGGTGATAAAAAGCAGTAACATGTAAAACGCCCCCTCCGGGCCGCAATACTCCCTGTAAAATAAGATGAGTCCATAACATTCCCGCTATGGCCTAGAAATCACCACGCGGGAAGGGATCAGAGCGGAACGTGTGAGCCATTCAATCAGGAATCTCAGCATAAAAGCCGCACGCCACAGACGTCTGGTCCGCCAGGACGTGAATGTTTACTGCAGGGCAGACTGGTGTTGATACAGAAAATCTACGATGAAGCATGTCACTAGATTGATGCTTCCACCATTCATTGCTATAGGAAAGACACACAGAGGACTGAAACATGTGAAGGACTATATTCTGTGCAAAGTGCAAGCAGACTTTTTCGTGCAGAATTGTGGGAAGGAGACACAGACAATGTTTTGTGCACGGCTAATCAAAGAGACACTGTATAGGTCGGATCTCAACACAGCATGACTGTGGTCTACAAAGATGGCGTAACCAGCAAGAGTCAAAGGACACCTAATCATTTTCGTCTCAATCCACTGCAAGAGCCAGTTCACAAGGAGCAAAAACGGCAGAATCATCGAGGAAAGGGTCCTTCCCCCCGAATCAGCACTTTTGTAATTCTGCAAGGAATTCTCACGTATTCTGTGCAAAGTGCAAGCAGACTTTTTCGTGCAGAATTGTGGGAAGGAGACACAGACAATGTTTTGCAAAGTCGTTTTTAGAAGTCTTGTTTTGACAATTCTGTGCCGAATCCGCAAGGAAATTTGGCGCTGAAAAATCTTGCAGAGGAAAATCAAAGCCCCATTGATCTCTATAGGATTCTGCCAGCGGATCAACAAACATGTCCATTCTTCTGGCGGAAAGCCGATCTGCTGCGGAAATTCCGCTGTGTGAACTGCAGAGAGGAATGGAAATTGGCTCTGCAGCAATTTTACGGGTGGAATTTTCAGCGCTAATATTCCACCACTTTTGCTCCGTGAACTGGCCCTTATACTGTATGTATGAACCGGCCCAGGGGCAACAAAGTTACCGATCCACAGACGTCATTTTGAGAAGTTTACTGCAACTCTTCAAGACCAACCCTGCTACATCCGAGGACACAGTAATCCTATAGCTGTGCTGAAAATCACCATGAAGAGGGAACAGTATAACTAATCAGAATTCACTATCAATTGGCTGAAATCTAGAGATGAGCAAACCTGGAGCATGCTCGAGTCCATCTGAACCCGAACTTTCGGCATTTGATTAGCAGTGGCTGCTGAAGTTGGATAAAGCCCTAAGGCTATGTGGAAAACATGGATATAGTCATTGGCTGTATCCATGTTTTCCAGACAACCTTGGAGCTTTATCCAAGGATCGACTCGAACCCAAACTCGGTTCGCTCATCTCTACTGGAATCGCTTTGTGTAGCCTCGGTTCAGGCGGCAGCTGAATGTGCTGCCATATATAAGGTATTACTATTACAAATAAACCACAGGGATGGATGCAGGCCAAGCTCTCCCGTGTCCCAAGACATCACTGGTATTCAACATTTGCACAAAAAAATGTGTCAGCGGATGATATTATAGCTCAAGAGAGAAGGGAAGTGTATACATACGAGATGTAGGCTGCTGTGCCCTATTACAGCCCCACACTATCCTCTGTATAGCTCTCCCTGCAGACGAAGCTTCCGCCCTACAAGCTGTCACCTATACCCTGTATTTCCCTACGAAAGCAACAGTGGCTGCGAAAACATTTTACAAATCCATACGCATTTCAATCCCGAAGGGACATACATCCAAGTGCCGCAAATTAACATACATAGGTAAACCTTAGGGTCAATGGAGCATATGGTGCCACACACGTGTATGGTGTTCCCCTACAGTATGTAAAACTATATCTGCCACTCACACATAATATGAAGGTTCTTCCTACAAATGTTACATACCAGCAATGTCTTGGGAACCAGGAGAGCTCGGCCTGTATCCATCCCCATGGTGTGTCTGTCTGCTTTCTACCCTCAACGGTAAGAAAAGGGATTATTTTTTGGTTCTATTTATTGCGGGTATTCTTGATGTGTCATTTTCTGCTTTTTAAAAAGGAATAATAAAGTTCTATTTTAGGCTTTTTCAGAGTAATATGGTGATTATATTTAGAGCTAGTTTAGATTGGTGGATTACTATTTGCTATTATTATTACTGGTAATTTTATATAATACAAGGACAGGTCAATATACGTTAAGTAAAACGGCACCAAACTACGATGCCCCAAAGCTGACTGTAGAGATAACATGGCCGACAGCCGATCCCACTCTGTCACTTAGTTTAGCCGTGTCTGCATGGGATCTGAATGAGGGGGGTGCTGCTACCAGACTAATCTATTTTATAACTCCAGACTCCTCTGTTCTCTCATCCAGACTCCTATGTCCATAGCCCTAAACTCCTCTGCCTTCAGCTGCAGACCCATCTACCCCTTTCCCAGGGCTGCTCTGCTCCCTTCTCCAGACTCCTCTGTCCCCTTCTCCAGACCTATTGAGTATAAGGATAGGGCAGATGAAATCAAACATGCCTGATCCTTCTCTGCCCCCAACATCCACTGTAAGCAGAAAGCAGGGCGAATGCACTGCAAAGTAGAGGGACCACCAATCTCACTGAAATCTGTGGAATTGACTAACACTTATTATTAGGGTATGTGCACACTACGGAATCAGCGCGGATAACTTCCAGCAGATTGCCGCTCAGCCAATCACAGGCTGGGACCGCCGTGGTCAGTGATTGGCTGAGCGGCCTGTCAGCAAAGACAGGCCGCTCTGAAACTACAGCGTGCGGGACCCGGTGAGAAGCGGACCGCAAGAGGAGCCCAGGACCATGGATAAGTAATAAATGCTGTCTAAAGCAAGGGCTGCAAGGATATCGGTAACGATGTCCATGCAGCCCGTGGTAAACAATTATCAGGCCGTGTAATAGGCCCAGTAAACGAGCGCCGATCTAGCAGTTATTATCGGGCCCCCATCAGGACGTGTATTAACACCCTTATTCTGTATTAGCTTTAGGAAAGTTGATGCCGTGGGAGAATAAAGAGAATATAGGGGTTGCTCCTCCTTATTCCCTCTCCAAGCAGCACAGCAAATAGATTAAAAGGTTTTATTTAGAACGGACATCTCTTCAATAAAATGAGACAACTGACCAACAGCAGGTGATGTGTGTGATGTGAGTGGTAGGCCTGCTAAGACCTTCATATATATGGCCGTTCTGCAAAGAGCGTGATATAGCACCTGTTAAAATGAATGGGTGATCCAAATAAACATGGCTGTCCGGATGAGTGTCCTCGCTGGCACACTGTGACAACCCTCCTACTGACACAGATCTCATCAATGCCTGACACAAGGTACAACACTTGGGGCATAGAGATCAGACATTATCGACGCGGCGTGGCTTGTGACCGTCATCTCCCGCTTAAAATAAAGACATAAAGACGAGTCCTGGCTGCCTGGTGTATAGAGCGGCGGCCCTGGCGGTGCCCCCGCGGTTATGTGAATAATAAAGCCGCCATTTAGAGTGGATGTAATTTACCGTCCGCGATGATTAGAGCAGGTATCTCGCAGGATATCAGGCTTTCTGCGTTTCACATTTTCTCAGAAAAATAATTGGAGCTTAAACTCGCGGCCGCTGTGCACTTGAAAGTCTGGAGGTCGGATAATTTCAGGAGGCGTCAATCCCTCACATCTGTGAAATCGCTTCCTGTGCCGCTGGGCTTTATTCTAATTCTCTGCGCTTGTTTGCAGTGGATTTAAAACTTCCTGCGTTACCCTGCGCCTGAGAGCTAAAGCTACGGGAACTCCGCATCCCTGCACCCTGTATAACTGGTCATCCTGTACCGTATTAACAATCCATATAAAACTGTACATCCCAGAAGAATAATACTGCTACACGTATGTCCCAGAATAATAATACTGCTACACGTATGTCCCAGAATACTAATAATAATACTGCTACACGTATGTCCCAGAAGAATAATAATAATACTGCTACACGTACGTCCCAGAAGAATAATACTGCTACACGTATGTGCTACACGTATGTCCCAGAAGAATAATACTGCTACACGTACATCCCAGAAGAATAATTCTGCTACACGTACGTCCCAGAAGAATAATACTGCTACACGTACGTCCCAGAAGAAGAAGAAGGATACTGCTACACGTATATCCCAGAAGAAGAATAATACTGCTGCTCAGATGTCCTTAAAGAATAATACTGATTATACACGGATGTCCCTGATGAATAATAATACTGCTAAACGTACGTCCCAAAAAAAAAATATATATATAATAATACTGCTACACGTATGTCCCAGAAGGAGAATAATACTGCTACATGTATATCCCGGAAGAAGATTAATACTGCTACGCGTATGTCCCATTATAATTATAATACTGCTACACGGATGTCCCAGAAGAATAATAATACTGCTACACGAGTGTCCCCGAAGAAGACCGCTATACGTCTTATAAACCCAGATCTCCTATACTAGTCAAAATCTGAAACTATTCATTCTACTGCTGAAAACTGCTTAGCTACTGTACTTCCTCCTTTGTGGATGCCACCATTTACCTACAACACCCAGTTTTCCAGACATTACTGATGGATCTCTGGTCACCGATACCAGATCATACTACTTCCTCTCCAAGAAGTTAAATGGGTACTCTGGCGAAAAGTTTTTTTTTTTTTTTAATTAACTAAAATCAGAAATTTGTAAACATTCCTAAATTACTTTTAATTAAAAATCTCCAGTCTTCCAGTACTTTAGCCGGAAGTGGTGAATTCTTTCCGGTATGGAACAGTGTTCTCTGGTGCCACCTCTGTCCATGTCAGGAACTGTCCAGAGCAGCAGAGGTTTTCTAAGGGCAGTTTAGTCACAGAAAGAGGTGGCAGCCTCAAAAGAATACACCACTATCCTGCAGGACATACAACAGCTGATAAGTACTTGAAGACTAGAGATTTTTAAATAAAAGTAAATTACAAATCTATATAACTTTCTGACACCAGTTGATTGGAAAAAATAATAATAATTCGCTGGAGCACCCCTTTAACCCCCTAAGGACCCATGAGATACAGGTACATTATGGTAGCCTGTCACTTAAAGACCCATGACGTACCTGTAGACCAGTGGGTCTGGCAGTGCTATGAAGTGTGCTCAAGAGCCAGGTCTAGAGATGAGCGGATTTCCCGAAGTTCGGGTTCGTATGAACCTGAACTATCGGCATCTGACTCCCGCTGTCTGCCGCCTCCGTGCAGCGGGTGGATACAGCCTAGGAACGCCTAGAAAACTGGGATACAGCCATTGGCATATACTGTGAACAATGAATTCTTACACTGAAAGATTTGAGAACAGTTAACAATGATTTTGAGCTGAAAAGATGCGCAAAACCCCCTAAGATTGAGATTTCATTCGTAGTTTGACCATTGCCGCGTTACATCAGAATATTATCGCTTGATTTCAAACAATTTAGCCATTTTTGTTGAATAATCGGCCTGTGTAAACGGCCCTAAAAGAACCCGCCAGAAGGCAGTAAAAGTTAGAGCGCACAGTCAGGTCAAAGAGAAATCTTCTTTAGCCTTTTCTCCACCAACGTGAAATGAGGCAGAGACCCCCCACCCCCTTGTGTGCAGTAATTCTGATCAGTGGGAGAGCAAACATAACTTTTGCATAAAAGCAATTCACAGGGTAAACAATGTTCAGAAACGTGTCCATAGGAGAACATGAAGAGCATGCAGACACAGTAACAGCTGACAGCTCCGATTTCTATCAACATTTTATATGCATCTCTGGGTTTTAAGGATATGTCAGTAGCACACACAACGCATTTCATGGCTAATATAGGACAGCGATTTATGGGAACACTCAAACCAGCACCAAATGGGAAGGAAAGTCTGTCTGATACGCAAAAAAATAGGGCTCAAGAAAGCCAAAATATCACCAAAAGGGAACCCACACAGGCTACACATACTGTCACATAAAAACCGGTTATCAAAGTATATCTATAAAGGATAGAATGCACATAGGAACAATGAAAGACCTCCCACCTTCGTATACAGCCCTATGTGTGTACAGAGCTATAGTCTGACCCTCCAGCTGACATCAGGATATGACCTATTGAATAAATCAGGTTTATATGTTAACCATAATTTTGTATGAATTTTTGGCTTTTTTTTTTTTTAAACTCAATCACACAGTGAAATCATTCTGTCCGGTTATGAAGGAGCCCTGGCAGAGTATCAAAGTCTCATGCTGTTGTGAAAATGAAAAAGACAAAAGGTAGAAATGATAGGCAATACATTCCACTGACCAGCTCTTCATACACATGATCGTCAATACGGAAGACAACCCGTATAAAGGAGCACTTGGTCACTTTGCATTTTGTCCTTGCTCTCATCCCTAGAAATAGCATGAGGTGGTGTCTACAACCCATACAAGTGGCTCAGGTAGTGCAGCTCATCCAGGATGGCACATCAATGGGAGCTGTTCCAAGAAGGTGCTGTGTCTGTCAGCGTAGTGTCCAGAGCATGGAGCACATACCAGGAGATGTGGAGACAACAAGCCAGCAGCAGGACAGCTATCTCCTCCGTTGTGCAAGAAGGAAAAGGGCCAGAGTCCTGGAGAATGACCAAACTGTCAGAAACAGACTCCATGGAAGGGATGAGGGTCTAACGTCCACAGGTTGCTGTAGTGCTTCCAGCCTACCACCATGCAGGGCGAATGGCATGAGCCAAAGAACACCAAGATTGACAGATTAAACATTGGCGACAACAATGGAGAAAGTTCTGCTGCCTGCAACATCCTCCGGCAGTGGGTTAGTAATGGTGTGGGGTGGCATTTCTTTGGAGGGCCGCACAGCCCTCTATGTGCTTGCCAGAGGTAGTCTGACTGCCATTAGGTACCGAGATGACCCCTTGTGAGACCATATGCTGGTGCGGTTTGCCCTGGGCTCCTCCTAATGCAGGACAATGCTAGACCTCACGTGGCCGGAGTGTGTCAGCAGCTCCTACAACATGAAGGCATTGAAGCTATGGACTGGCCGCTTGTTCCCCAGACCTTTAGGAGACCATCCGCCACCTCATCAGGAGCATGCCCAGGCATTGTAGGGAGGTCATACAGACACGTGGAGCCCACACACAATACTCAGCCTCATTTCCTTGTGTTAAGGCATTTCCACTGAAGTCTGCAGCTGTAGCTTTAAGGATGCGTTCACATGTACAGGATCCGCAGCAGATTTGATGGCGCAGATTCAAAGCAAATCAAACCTGGGCCATCAAATCTGCTGCGGATCCTGTACGTGTAAACGCACCTCAAGAGATGTTTTATTATGCTGCACGAGAGGAGAGGGGCAGCAACTAGTCATTCGGGGAGGGAGCAGTCTGTGACTAGTCGTGGCTTTCTGCCTGTCAGCGCAGAGTGAGTGGATGACTGACAGACAGACTGAGAGGCCACTAATGGGTCTCTCTGCATGTTAATCATTCCCGCAGAGCGTGCTGAAAGGCAGAGAGCCGTGACTAGTCAAAGGAGGCCCAGATGACTAGTTGCCACCCATCTCCCGGCTTTGTGTGGCGTGATAAAACATCTTTTCCCCCTGCTGTAAAGCTGCAGACGCGGCTGGTAGCTGTATAGTAGAGCTATACTGTGCTGCAGGGAACCATATCAGCACAATCGAGCTGATTGGTACCCTTTAACGTTATTGGCCGCACAACTATGTGGCCTTTAATGAATGTTAATGGCGAACCAGTGACACCAGATGTGTGATCAATTGTGCCACGTAAAGGCTTGTTTATTTAGCGCCGATCAGCGGACAGCTAAAGATCAGGTAATGTGAAAGTATCTGAGAAGCTGAAATTTCCTGTTCTACTCTGATCACTTCCCAACAGTGTCCTCCTTATCATCACAGACAGGAGTACAATGCAAGGTGACAACTGTATATAGATAACAGAGGTAGATAGCTGCTGCTCACAACTCAGCCTCCCACCCCTTTTAAACGACCTTAGTAAAATGGTCACAGAGCATGCTCACAAATGTGTCCCATAAGAAGAAGCGTCTAAAGGCGTTTATTGGGTCTATGTCTATGAGGCTTGCCGTCCAGCAAGTCACTAAATGCAGTTATCAGCAGCTTAGGCAAGATGGCTGCCCCCCATAAATAAGGTACAGTACTACAAATACAATTTTTATAAACTACATTAAGATCTAAAAACAGATTACAAAAAAAATGTTCCAGTATCTAATCAGTAACAACAAACAGAGGTGGCACATTTCCTTTCCTAACCAGAATAACTAGAACAGAAGGAGACACATTGGTGTGCACAGAAGCTGTATACACAAAACTGCATTCTCCCATCCTATCTGAGGATATATATATACAGTGGTGACTTGAATTATGAGCATAGTTCGTTCCGGTACAGTACTTGTAATCCAAATCCACTCTTAAACCAAAGCAAATTTTCCAATAAGAAATCAAAGAAATGCAGACAATTGGTTCCACACCCCAAAAACAATATTTATTATTCTGAACAACATGTAAAACCAATGAAACAAACATTCAGTAACAGCAGAATATGTGATATTATAAGTTACTGTACAGGAATGGAGACAAGGGCGGACAGAGACTGCAGGGAGCATGAAGGAATGAGCAGGGCAGATGTGGGCACATACATGCAGCGCTCTCTGTCCGGGGAGAGAGGGGTTACAGCTATGGAGAGATTACCTCCACAGTCCTGTCCCCTGATGTAAGCCCCAGCCTGAAGTGGATCTGCTATGATTTGGAAGGTGAGTGAGACTTCCTGGGTCAGAGTACAGGGCTGTAGACCCCGCTATGCAGACCATGCCCCTCCTCCACTCGCATTCCCATCCAGTACAGGGAGCTCTTAAACCAAAGCAATGCTCTTAAACCAAGTCACAATTTTGAAAAACTGAGAGCTCTTAAACCAAAACGCTCTTAAACCAAGTTACCACTGTGTGTGTATATATATATATATATATTATATATATATATATATATATATATATTATACATACACACACATATATATTATAGGAACTCCATAGTCCACCGACATGTCCGGTCACGTGTGTCACATATCAATAATCAACAAATATAGATATACTCTAGACAGTGCACACATTACATATGTTGTATTATACTCCAGAGCTGCACTCACTATTCTGCTGGTGGGGTTACTGTGTACATACATTACTGATTCGGTGTTATATCCTGTATTATACTCCAGAGCTGCACTCACTACTATTACAGGATCTGGTCACACACATTACATTGACATTCAGCGCCCAGTGATAAAAAGATGATCATGTTACATTATCTGAAAATATACATGATGCCGCAGTGATCAGTGGTGGCACAGCGGTGGGGTACAGCAGCGAGTCCCCATGTATACTGGTTGGGTACGATGGAAGGCCCCTGGGCTCATCAGCGGGCAGCACACAGTCCCGATGTACATGCCATTGTCACTTGGGGGCAGACACTGCATCGGCTTATCATAGCCACATCTTACTGCAGTATGTCGCGGGCACCTATATGGCGAGCACCACTTGGCACCGATCCGCATGTAATATAGATCTAGGCCTGAGGTCACAGACTGGGCACTATTACATCTCAGCCTGCCAGGGCCTCACTAGTAAAGCATCATACATCACATCACACATAGTAATACATCACAGCAATAAAAAATATAGGGGGAGATTTATCAAACATGGTGTAAAGTGAGACTGGCTCAGTTGCCCCTAGCAACCAATCAGATTTGGGGGTTGTTGGTTGGTTTAGGACTGTGGAGCTATGGTAGGTTTTCTGGGCACAGCTCCTGTGTGTACTGGATACCAGTATATGGACGTGCAGGGTAAACGTGGCACTAAACGGGGCCATGTAGCATCAGGCTGTCACAGTATGGGGGTATGAAGGACATGGGTGGCAAAATATGGTGTTATGTAGGGTCAAGGTAACAGAGTATGGGGCTATGTACTATTAGGTTGGCATTGAGCAATGTTGGTAAAGTATGATGCTATGTAGGATTGGGTGGCACAGTATGAGGCTCTGTAGAGTCAGGGTGGCACAGTACAGGGGTATATATGATAGGGTGGCACAGTACAGGGGTATATACTGTCAGGGTGGCACAGTACAGGGGTATATACTGTCAGGGTGGCACAGTACAGGGGTATATACTGTCAGGGTGGCACAGTACGGGGGTATATACTGTCAGGGTGGCACAGTACGGGGGTATATACTGTCAGGGTGGCACAGTACAGGGGTATATACTGTCAGGGTGGCACAGTACAGGGGTATATACTGTCAGGGTGGCACAGTACAGGGGTATATACTGTCAGGGTGGCACAGTACAGGGGTATATACTGTCAGGGTGGCACAGTACAGGGGTATATACTGACAGGGTGGCACAGTACAGGGGTATATATGATAGGGTGGCACAGTACAGGGGTATATACTGTCAGGGTGGCACAGTACAGGGGTATATATGATAGGGTGGCACAGTACAGGGGTATATACTGTCAGGGTGGCACAGTACAGGGGTATATATGATAGGGTGGCACAGTACAGGGGTATATATGATAGGGTGGCACAGTACAAGGGTATATATGATCAGGGTGGCACAGTACAGGGGTATATACTGTCAGGGTGGCACAGTACAGGGGTATATACTGTCAGGGTGGCACAGTACAGGGGTATATACTGTCAGGATGGCACAGTACGGGGGTATATACTGTCAGGGTGGCACAGTACAGGGGTATATACTGTCAGGGTGGCACAGTACAGGGGTATATACTGTCAGGGTGGCACAGTACAGGGGTATATATGATCAGGGTGGTACAGTACAGGGGTATATATGATAGGGTGGCACAGTACAGGGGTATATACAGTCAGGGTGGCACAGTACAGGGGTATATACTGTCAGGGTGGCACAGTACAGGGGTATATACTGTCAGGGTGGCACAGTACAGGGGTATATACTGTCAGGGTGGCACAGTACAGGGGTATATATGATAGGGTGGCACAGTACAGGGGTATATATTGTCAGGGTGGCACAGTACAGGGGTATATACTGTCAGGGTGGCACAGTACAGGGGTATATACTGTCAGGGTGGCACAGTACAGGGGTATATACTGTCAGGGTGGCACAGTACGGGGGTATATACTGTCAGGGTGGCACAGTACGGGGGTATATACTGTCAGGGTGGCACAGTACAGGGGTATATACAGTCAGGGTGGCACAGTACAGGGGTATATACAGTCAGGGTGGCACAGTACAGGGGTATATACTGTCAGGGTGGCACAGTACAGGGGTATATACTGTCAGGGTGGCACAGTACAGGGGTATATACTGTCAGGGTGGCACAGTACAGGGGTATATATGATCAGGGTGGTACAGTACAGGGGTATATATGATAGGGTGGCACAGTACAGGGGTATATATGATAGGGTGGCACAGTATGGGGGCTGGTACACCATGGGGCTCTCCATAGCTCCGGGTTGGCACAGGGGTCTCGGCTGTCCCCGGGGCCCCCCCAGCCCGCAGCGCGGTATCGGGGCGCGGGGCCCGGCTCTCTTACCCCCAGAATCCGCAGGGGCAGCGCGGGGGGAGGCTGGGCGGTTTGCTACGCTCGCTGCCGGTGTCTCCCATGGCTGACAGGCCGGGGCCGTTCTCTCTACACCAGGGCCGAGGCCTCCGCGCCGCTCACACTCCCTGCTGCCCCCGAGCTGTCGGGACCCTCCCGGGATGAGGCCGCGGTACAGGCCGAGGGAACACGGCGACTCCGGGGCGACCAGTCCGAGGCTCCAAACCGTGATCCAGGCCGGTCAGCTGGAGGCGGAGCGTACCAACTCCAAAACGGGGGAGTGACCGCCCCATATCGACCTACAAGGCGACGATGTCTGCGACGAACCGGGTCTGCAGCTATGATAATACGATACATAATTATATCTATAGAATCCATGCGTATTTCTAGCTCATCTGCTTTGATAGCGCCTCTCACAAATCCATCATACGTCTAACCACCCCTTTTTACTTAATGGTACATTCCTCTCTGGAGTCTTGGTTCAGGCGAAGAGGCACAGACCTGAAATCAGCTGGAAAAGGATGAAACCACTCAGCTTCTGGGGGAGCAGGATGATACCATTAGGTGCTCTGTTAAAAACTAGTGTTCATGTTGTAAATGATCTAGGCAGAAACCTGAGACAAAAGGTGAGAAAAATAAAAATATCATATATGTTAAGTAGTTGTATCCAAAAGTATAATAATATTTATAGCGATATACACAGAACCCCCCTATGGAAGCTCTTGGTATAGTCGGGAGAGGGTGCTGTTTGGTTTAAGTTGGACCTAAGCCAAAAAAGAAGAGGAAATACAGAGAACACAACATGATACAATGTATCATCACTCTATACGTCACATATAGGTTACATTACATACAATATATCATCACTATACATCCACTATATGAGTACAAGACACTACATGATACAAGGTATCATCACTATACATCACATATAGGTTACATATCAGTACAGGACACCACGTGATATAATATATCATCACTATACATCCCCCTATACATCACCTATATGTTATATATCAGTACTGAACACTACATGATACAAGGTATCATCACTATAAACCCATATACATAACCTATAAGTTATAGATCAGTACAGAACACTACATGATATAAATTATTATTAGTACAAGTGGTAACTTGGTTTAAGAGCATTGCTTTGGTGTAAGAGCTCCCTGTACTGGGTGGGAGGGGGAGTGGGGGAGAGACATGGTCTGCATAGCGGGGTCTACAGCACTGTACTCTGACCCAGGAAGTCTTCCACTTCAGGCTGGGGCTTACATCAGAGGACAGGACTGTGGAGGTAATCTCTCCATAGCTGTAACCCCTCTCTCCCCTGACAGAGAGTGCTGCATGTATGTGCCCACATCTGCCCTGCTCATTCCTTCATGCTCCCTGCAGTCTCTGTCAGTCCTAATGTTTCCCATCATCTCCATTACTGTACAGTAACTTATAATATCACATATTCTGCTGTTTCTGAATGTTTGTTTCATCTGTTTTACATGTTATTCAGAATAATAAATCATTATTTTTGGGGCGTGGAACCAATTGTCTGCATTTCTATGATTTCTTATGGAAAAAATTGCTTTGGTTTAAGAGTGAATTTGGATTACAAACGCAGCCCCGGAACGAAATATGCTCGTAATCCAAGGCACCGCTGTATATATCCCCTAAACATCACATATGTTATATATCAGTACAAGACACCACATGATACAATGTATTATTACTATACTTCCCCTATACAGTACATCATATATGTTATATATCAATACAGAATGATACAATTTATCATCACTACATACCCCCTATTCATTACCTATGTATTATACAGCGTATATCAGTACAGGACACTACATGATATAATGTATCATCATTATATACCACCTATACATCCCATATCCATTATATGGCTGGGTTCACACACAGTACATTTCAGTCAGTATTGTGGTCCTCATGGCGACCAAAACCAGGAGTGGATTAAAATCACAGAAAGGCTATGATCACACAATGTTGAAATTGAGTGGATGGCCGTCATTTAATGGCAAATATTTGCTGTTATTTTAAAACAACGGCCGTTGTATTGAAATAATGGCAGTTATTTACCGTTATATGGCGGCCATCCACTCAATATCAACATTGTGTGAACAGAGCCTTTCTGTGTTTTAAATCCACTCCTGGTTTTGGTTGCTATGAGGACCACAATACTGACTGAAATATACTGTGTGTGAACCCAGCCTGAGGCTAGGTTCACACTACGTATATGTCCGGCCGCATATTTTCCGCGGCCGGACATATACGTATGAAACTCCGGCCGGGACTTTACGCAAGTTGCGGCCGGATACGTACGGACCGAGAACTTACGCCCGTAGCGTACTTACGCTTCCCGAGCGCTCTTCGTAGCGATCTAACAGCGGTCTTTTACTTGGAAATCTTCGCCTAGCCCCGGACACCCCACAGAACCTTTTGGATTGGAACAAAAAGCTGGCAAAATGAAGAAATCACCACTACGTACGGGACCGCATGTTACGCTACGGGCGTAAGTTATGGCATTTCCGTCCGGAAATAATGGTCTGGTTCATTTTTTACGGCGCCGCATACGATCCGGGCGTAAGTTCGTACGTAGTGTGAGCTGTGCAGCCGTAGATCGTATACTTTCCATTGTAAGCAAACTACGTAAGTTTCCGGCCGCTTATTCACGGAACGCGCTACGGCCGGAAACTTACGTAGTGTGAACGTAGCCCCCATCTGTACATGACACGACATCATAAAATGTATTATTACAATACTTCCCCTATACATCATATATGTTATATATCGATATTAATAATATTGTTATATAACAATAATGTGTCCACCACTATATACCCCATATACAGTATCTATGTATTATATATCATATCACTACAGGATAAAATGTATCATCACTGTACACCCCTTATACATCACCTATATGTTATTTATCAGTACAGGACACTACATAATACAATGTATCATCACTACACCCCCCAATACATCAGATATATGTTTTATATCAGTACAGGACACTACATGATATAATGTTTCAATTGCCTGGGGATGTGGAACACTAGACCAAACATCCAGGGCCCCTGAGGGTTCTAGCAATGCCCACTGGTTACTCCCTGTCACAACCTCTACCCATCAGCTCAGGAGAAAAATAAATCCTGGAGTAGCTTCACCTCTGCGGTCCCTCAACATACAATGTTAATTGGTTTCAGGACGACCATTGTATGTTGAGACCCAAACTCTATGAAAAATTGGAAATGTCATCGAAAAATGAGAGAAACAAAAGGAAATTTTAAGGAAAATAAGCATTTAACTAATATGGATAAAGCAAGTCCTTACATACAACAGCCAGAAAGAGCTACTGGAAGCTGTAAATGACTTTCTATGTAGTAGATGGGAGCGTCTTCAGGGTCCAGTACAGATCACACAGGGTCCCAGAAATATAAAATGAAGACAGAAGACACACACACCAAGACAAATATTACCAATAACCCCAGCATATAGGAAGAGGAAATATTATCACCATACATATTACCGCCATACTGTTACTGACCAAATCCTGTATACTCAGACCAATATTACCAGTATATAGGAAGAAAATATTACCGCCACACCACAACCACTACCATCACCACCATATTGTTACTGATCAAATCCTGTATAATGAGACCAATAAAACACAGTACCAGATAACAAGTAACAAATAATTCCACCATGCGGTTCAGGGAAGAAACAGAGTGCTGCACCTCACACCTATGGCTGACACTAGTGCCCCTAGGCTAAATAAAAAACACATCAGAATTTTGTGTATGAATCGATCAAGCCATACTGCCCCATGTACCATCGTGCAGGTATCTGATACACATGGGTCCCTACACTAAGTCCACACCGTGCCAGTCAGTGGCCACCAACCCCGCAGGCGTGCACAGCCAGGGAACGGGGGCCATGGGACGGCCCTGCGACCCCCATGCCACAGGACCAGACCCAAAAACACCACACCAGAACCCGCCCATTCACATACAGAATTCTGATGTTTTTTATGCAGCCGAGAGGTACTAGTATCAGCCATAGGTGTGAGGTGCAGCGCTCTGTTTCTTCCCTGAGCCACATTTTGTTTCTCTCTTTTCTCCGTGTATTGCACTCCTCCTGGTGAGACCCACATGACCGCAATTAGCAAAAGACACCTGAGTGCACATGGTTTTAATCCCTCCTGTCTTTTCCCATTCTGTCTGCAGCAGCTATGGTGAGCGCAATACCTCATCCAGACTTGTGCTGTTTGGGGGCGACCTTCTCCGCCGGCGGTGCTGGCCGGGTTCTGGTGTGGTGTTTTTGGGTCTGGTCCTGTGGCATGGGGGTTGCAGGGCCGTTCCATGGCCTCCCTTCCCTGACTGTGCACGCCTGCAGGGGTGGTGGTCGCTGACCGGCACAATGTGGACTTAGTGTAGGGACCCATGTGTATCAGATACCTGCACGCGGTACATGGGGCAGTGTGGCTTGATCAATTCACATACAGAATTCTGATGTTTTTTATGCAGCCGAGAAGTACTAGTATCAGCCATAGGTGTGAGGTGCAGCACTCTTTTTCTTCCCTGAACCAAATAATTCCACCACATACTGACTAACACCATCACCACTGCTACTGACTAATATCACCACATACTCACTAACACCACCGCTGCTACTGAATAACACCAACACACACTGACTAACACAACCACATACTAACACCGTCACATACTGACTAACACCAACGCGGCTACTGACTAACACCACCACATACTGACTAACACCACCGCTGCTACTGACTAATACCACCGCATACTAACTTATACCACCGCTGCTACTGAATAACATCCACTGTACACAGATCACTATCACCTCATACAGTCATATAGAGGTAGACGCACCTCTTCACAGGCTCTGTACACCATCTACATTACAGTGCAGTTATATCAGGTGACTCACTGGGGACGTCTTCTCTGATCAGAGTTTTTCTTTTTTCATCTTCTTCTCCATCTGCCCTCGGCCATTATGAGAACTTTTCCAAGCCACGAATCCACAGAATCTGCCAAACTAACATATTAGGCTCCTCACTCACTATCCTCATCTCTATACAAACTGCACATCTGGATTGGCTCCTTTGTGCCCTCATTTAGTGGATAGGCTGATTGTATGTGTTACCCCTTATAGTATATGCCCCCACTATGTAGCCTCCTTATAGATGCCCCCTCTGTGTATCCCCACTTATAGATGGCCGACTGTGTTGTCCCTCTTATAGATGGCCCCCTCTCCCCCTATGTTGCCCTCCTTATAGATGGCCCCCTTCTCCCCCCTCCTATAGATGGCCCCCCTCCCCCCCTTATAGATAGCCCCCTCCCCCCTTATAGATGGCCCGCTCTCCCCCCCTTATAGATGGCCCCCGCTTCTCCCCCACTTATAGATGGCCCCCTCTCCCCCCTCCTATAGATAGCCCCCTCTCCCCCTTTCCCTCCTATAGATGGCCCTCTCCCCCCCTGCTATAGGTGACCCCCTTTCCCTCCTATAGATGACCCCCTCTCCCCCCTTCCCTCCTATAGATGGCCCCCTCTCCCCCCTTCCCTCCTATAGATGGCCCCCTCTCCCCCTTCCCTCCTATAGATGGCCCCCTTTCTCCCCTCCTTTAGATGGCCCCCTCCCCCCCTGCTATAGATGACCCCCTCTCCCCCTCCCTCCTATAGATGGCCCTCTCCCCCCCTTCTATAGATGCCCCCCTACTATAGATGGCCCCCTCTCCCCCCCTGCTATAGATGACTCCCTCTCCCCCTCCCTACTATAGATGGCCCCCTCTCCCCCCCTGCTATAGATGACCCCCTCTCCCCCTCCCTCCTATAGATGGCCCTCTCCCCCCCTCCTATAGATGACTCCCCCTACTATAGATGGCACCCTCTTTCCTCAAGCAAATTAAAAAAAAAAAAAAAAAACACAACTCACCTAACAACGCGCTCTCCCGTTGATCTTCTCCTTCAGCCTCCGTCTGTCCCCGGCTGATGTGCGGCTGCCGGGGGCATCCCGTCCTATCCCCGGCAGCGCGGGCATCATAGAGCTTCCTGTGCGCCTGTGACTTCCGGCACAGGGAACATCTCTAACGTGCGCTCCCTGTGCCGGAAGTCACAGGCGCATGGGGAGCTCTCTGATGCGCACGCTGCTGGGGATAGGACGGGACATCCCCGGTAGTCGCACATCAGCAGGGAACAGACAGAGTCTGCTTCTTGTGACCGCAATCAAAACAATGCTTGTGGTCACAAGAGTGGTTGATTGGGGCCCTCCTTGTGGCGGGCCGGGTTGCAGCGGCGACCACTGCGACCCTGGTAGTTACGCACTGGTTCTAATGGGTAACATCATCCAGGGGCATGTACGGTAGTTAAAGACAAACTAACGACTGACAAATCTAACCTGCTGCTAGCCAGGTGTAACAGATTGCCTGGCAACAGAACAGCCAGAGATCATGTGACTTTGGTCTCAGAAAGGAGGGGTAGGACAGAAGAGTGGAGACAGAGTGGACCAGGAAGTGAGGATTTTCTGCTGCTTTAGGGTGTGAGTCAGGGTGTGCCGCAGACAAACGGCCAAAATCCTATAATAGAAACCTGTTGCACACAAACATAGATTATGGGTGGGGATTCTTAAGTGGAGTACCCCTATAATAATGGCCATTATTTGCCCTTATTTTTACATTTTGGGAACATAGCCTTCATCTGGACAGATAGATGGCCATCGCTATATGTGTAACACAATGTGGCTGCTGCTCGCCTGCTATATGGGCAACTACATTTTAGTTCTCTTTAAATTCTCCTAAAAACTTGATATTTTTCCAAATGATCTTAAAGTAGTACAGGGAGACTGGAGCAGCTATTGCCCTCCGCCGGCCGTACACATCTGCTCTATCCCTCTTCCTTTTGGCCGTACATGCCGGCCTCCAGCTCTCTGCTTATTAACCTCACAGAAATGATGAAAGTGCAGATGGATGAGTGATGTGCCCCTCCTCCGAGGATATGACAGGAAGTCAGCACAGACGTATCCTTGTAGCGGACACAAGGGGGGGGGGGTCTCTACAACTATAGAATTCAGATGTCGCCATTAGAGGTGAGCAAGTACTACTCCATCGAGTATGTATCGAATAGTACAATATTCGAAATACTCGAATTCGATCAAGTATTCAATCAAAACCCCAGTAAGGCTGTGTTCACACTGCGTATATTTCAGTCAGTATTGTGGTCCTCATATTGCAAACAAAACCAGGAGTGAATTGAAAACACAGAAAGGCTCTGTTCACACAATGTTGAAATTGAGTGGATGGCCGCCATTTAATGGCAAATATTTGCTGTTATTTTAAAACAACGGCTGTTATATTGAAATAATGGCCGTTATTTACTGTTATATGGCGGCCATCCACTCAATTTCAACACTGTGTGGACAGAGCCTTTCTGTGTTTTCAATCCACTCCTGGTTTTGGTTGCAATATGAGGACCACAATACTGACTGAAATATACGTAGTGTGAACCCAGCCCTAAAATTTTAATCCCCTCCCACCTACCCTGGCTTTTTTTAAAATTAATAACTATGCAGGGGGTAGGACAGACACTAGGGGCACACAGGAAGTGATAGAAAAGCATCTGCATTCATTGGCTGGCTAAACCATGTGACCTTGACAGTCATAGAATAGTGGATCTTATATTCGTTATCAGATGAGACTTGGAGCTGGAGAGGGAGACAGTGTGTAGCAGAGTGAGTCAGTATTGATTTTAGGCAGGAAAGACCCCCCAAAAGCCATTTTTATGGCTAAAGCTATAGAAAGAACATATTTATCTAAAGAAATACTGATATTAAACCGGCTAGCAGCACATAGGTCATTTTTTTTTTTTCTTAAAATTTGCCTTTCTGCCCATGGCAATGTAGAGGAAAGAAGGTTTCCATGTATTTTTCTTTACATAGAGGTTATATTGTATTTGGAGTGTATAGTTGAGAGGCTGTGATAGTGGTGTAATACTGCGACTTTGTTGCATTAGATGCAGCCACGCATGCTTCCCCTGCTGTCCCAGTTGCATTCCAGTGGTGCTGGCATCATTTGCTAATGTCATTGTGGACTTGGTGACCTCCAAGTGGTCGAATTTTGAGTTCCAAGATTCAAGCATTTTTCTCCTATAGACTTTAATGGGATTCAATATTCGATCGAATAGTCAAGTATCGGGGTCTACTCGACTCGATATTCGAAAATTCTAATATTTCATTACTCGCTCATTGCTGCATCCTGATGCCGAATGTCCAGGTTTGGTGCTGGATGTTCCCTATCATAATGGAACTATAGCCAATGGAGGCTGGAGCCGGGACCAGAGAAAAGTCCTTCATGTATTCAGAGATAGAAAGACAAGAGCAGAAGAGGATCTTATGCGGATGTATTCTATTACTCTGTGTAAGTTCAAGGTAAGAAGAAGAAACAGAGAAGAATGGAGCTGATTATATCAGAGGTTTATACTCTGGTCTGTATGTAGACACAGCGCTGAGGAGGTGCGGGCCTGATGGGATGTCACCTGTGTGACCCGATATAAAGACATACATTGTACTGAGGATGAGAGAACGTATGTTCTCTAATGATATATCTTCCTGTATATAAACCATCTCCATGGAAACGTGGATAAGCATGCGCAGCTCAATTAAGGGGGTGCTGTTCGCTTTTGTGGTGACCACATGTGGGAATCAGGAATGTTCTTCTATTGACATGCTGACATTTGGTATACAGGACAATGATACGCTGACACGGGGTACAGGACAATGATACGCTGACACGGGGTACAGGACAATGATACGCTGACATTTGGTATACAGGACAATGATACGCTGACACGGGGTACAGGACAATGATACGCTGACATTTGGTATACAGGACAATGATACGCTGACACGGGGTACAGGACAATGATACGCTGACACGGGGTACAGGACAATGATACGCTGACACGGGGTACAGGACAATGATACGCTGACACGGGGTACAGGACAATGATACGCTGACACGGGGTACAGGACAATGATACGCTGACACGGGGTACAGGATAATGATACGCTGACACGGGGTACAGGACAATGATACGCTGACACGGGGTACAGGATAATGATACGCTGACACGGGGTACAGGACAATGATACGCTGACACGGGGTACAGGACAATGATACGCTGACACGGGGTACAGGACAATGATACGCTGACTAGGGGTACAGGACAATGATACGCTGACACGGGGTACAGGACAATGATACGCTGACACGGGGTACAGGACAATGATACGCTGACATGGGGTACAGGATAATGATACGCTGACACGGGGTACAGGACAATGATACGCTGACACGGGGTACAGGACAATGATACGCTGACACGGGGTACAGGACAATGATACGCTGACTAGGGGTACAGGACAATGATACGCTGACATTTGGTATACAGAACAATAATACGCTGACACGGGGTACAGGACAATGATACGCTGACATGGGGTACAGGACAATGATACGCTGACACGGGGTACAGGATAATGATACGCTGACACGGGGTACAGGATAATGATACGCTGACACGGGGTACAGGATAATGATACGCTGACACGGGGTACAGGATAATGATACGCTGACACGGGGTACAGGACAATGATACGCTGACACGGGGTACAGGATAATGATACGCTGACACGGGGTACAGGACAATGATACGCTGACACGGGGTACAGGACAATGATACGCTGACACGGGGTACAGGACAATGATACGCTGACACGGGGTACAGGACAATGATACGCTGACACGGGGTACAGGATGATGACACTTGGGGTACAGGATAATGACACTTGGGGTACAGGATAATGATACACTGACCCGGGGTACAGGATAATGACACTTGGGGTACAGGGTAATGACACACTGATACTTGGGGTACAGGGTAATGACACACTGACACTTTGGGTACAGGATAATGACACACTGACACTTAGGGTACAGGATAATAACACTTGGGTACAGGATAAAGATATGCTGATACTTGGGGTACAGTAAATGACACTTGGGGCACAGGATAATAACACTTGGGTTACAGGATAATGACACACTGACATTTGGGTACAGGATAATGCCATGCTGATACTTGGGGTACAGGATAATGATACTTGGGGTACAGGATAATGAGACACTGACACTTGGGGCACAGGATAATGACACTTGGGGTACAGGATAATGATACACTGACCCGGGGGACAGGGTAATGACACTTGGTGTACAGGATAATGACACTTGGGGTACAGGATAAGGACACACTGACACTTAGGGTATAGGATAGTGACTCTTGGGGTACAGGAGAATGACACTGAAACTTAGGGTACAGGATAATGACACTTGGGGTTCAGGATAACAACACTGACACTTGGGGTACAGGATAATGACACTTGGGGTACAGGATAGTGACACTGACACTTGGGGTACAGGATAATGACACTTGGGGTACAGGATAATGACACTTGGGGTACAAGATAATGACACTGACACTTGGGGTACTGGATAATAACACTTGGGGTACAGGATAATAACACTTGGGGTACAGGATAATGACACTTGGGGTGCAGGATAATGACACGCTGATACTTGGGGTACAGGATAATAACACTTGGGGTACAGGATAATGACACTTGGGGTACAGAATACTGACACTTGGGGTACAGGATAATGACACACTGGCATTTGGGGTACAGGATAATAACACTTGGGGTGCAGGATAATGACACACTGGCATTTGGGGTACAGGATAATGATAATTGGGGTGCAGGATAATGACACGATGATACTTGGGGTACAGGATAATAACACTTGGGGTACAGGATAGTGACACTTGGGGTACAGGATACTGACACTTGGGGTACAGTATAATGACACTTGGAGTACAGGATAATAACACTTGGGGTACAGGATATTAACACTTGGGGTACAGTATAATGACACACTGATACTTGGGGTACAGGATAATGACACTTGGGGTAGAGGATAATAACACACTGGCATTTGGGGTACAGGATAATAACACTTGGGGTACAGGATAATGACATGCTGATTCTTGGGGTACAGGACGGTGATGATCACTGTCGTCAGGTAAGGACTTTGCTGAGTAAACTTTGTGATCTGTTGTTCTCGCTCTTTGCTCTCTCGGATCTCCGCTATCTGTCAGTTCTTATTACAGGTAAACAGGATGGATCTGGGAACCTTCCAGAACGTGATTACTGAGCACTAGCACCGACTTGGGATCCTGCCACCGCCAGAAGTAATTAGTCCAATCAGGTGAAGAGCCCCTTCTTATAGATTGCCTCTCATCTCCCATAGTGGAGTCGGAAAAGACAAGAGGACGAGTGTGTGTGACACGCTCCATCTGATGCTCTTCAGGTGTGACAGCTCCAGGACTCTTGACTGAGAGTGGAGATGACAGCAGGTAACGCTCATCATCCTCACCGCTCTATACACACTGGAGACAACATTCTCACATTATTATACCAGCAATATAATGTCTCCCGAGAGAAGTGACAGCTGCTCATCGCACCATTAGAGTCCTGGTCACCGGAGCAGAAGGTTTGATGGTTATTGTAGGAGTCACCTACCAGATCTATGAAGAGAGGAGCTCAAAATACCGGCACAGGGTGTGTGTATGTGGTGTCCTACCACGGGTGTTACTTTTGGTTACACCCTTTGAAAAAGCCTGTACTTATTGTGTAAAGGTGATGATGAAAGTAGTGATAAAGTTTCGCCACTAGATGTCGCTGTATTAGATATGTGTATTCAGATGCTGCACAGCTGAAGTATGTAAAGGGTTATTGTTTGTTTGTGTGTCACATGGATCTGCGAATGCATGGGAATCTGTTCTCCTTCTCTCCTATCATCTCTCTCTTTACCTTTTCTTTTTGCACTCTTCACCCACTCACAGCGCACTTTAGATACGCTGAGGAAGGAAGTCATATGGGAGACAGGAAGAGTAGATCAGTCTTAGTCAGAACCCTGCATGGGTAGGATGTCAGACAGGACACAGCTAACAGTTTTCTTCTCAGTAACATTACACTACACTATGCAGTGTTAAACCTCTTTCAAGAGAGGATAAGTCAGAGACAAGCTCAACCCACTCCGTGGACTAGGAGAGTTACAGAGCAAGACAGCATCCACAGACAGCAGTAAGCTAGGAACGGATGTGGACAGAGCCAAGTTGCAATAAGTCTAGGAACTCTCGCAGAGTGGTTGTCAGCAGGAAATCCTCAGCATTTCGCTCACCCCAGGTAACAAGGTCTGGGCCCTGTGTCACCCTCTAGGACGGTTCAGCCAAATCTAGTTGGCATTAGGTGGTGTGAAGACCCAAAGTTCAATACACGGGCTCAAGTATTCTCTTCTTCTAAGTATTCTTCTACCTTATCCTCCAACATCCTGGCAGAGCACAGTACTACTTGGGTTGAGACTCTTAAGGCATCCTCCTCTCTGCTGCTCTGGTTTTTGTAGCTCTTAACACACTACCTAGTCGGCAAGACTGTACTCCTCACTGTATTCCTGTCACAGATCTGATTATTGTGCTATCAAGTGTTTTATCAAGTGCCTTATAAAGGGAACTGCCAAGTGTATCTTATCTTGTCCAAGTAAAGCTGTATACAAGTACCTTTCAAGTAAAACTAAGTTTATTTATGATAAAGAGACTCTGTGATTCTTCACCCCACACCGACACAGTATACACCACATCCTTGGGACACTTCCCCTTTCTGTGGGTGGGTTTCTGATAGTCCAGGAGGGTCACTACACCACTCCGGCCATCCGTGATTACACTATCCCAAGGGACCCCATAGCAGCCCGACAGGACACTGACCACAGGGGAAAAGGGTACAACCAGCCTTACAAAATAAAAGCACACCTGTTTTCCTACCCGGCACTGGCATCACAAGGTAACATCTTAAGGTCTGGCTGTATCTCGGCCAACCACCACCGGAGTGGAGTCACACTTCACCACCTAGCAAGCGATCGGCCGATCCTCCGACACAACATCACGGGGGGTCACACCACAGGTACACGTGCGGCTTGTATGGAGGGTTCTGTCACAACTTTGCACAGTAAATGCACCATAACATGGGCAGATTGTGAGGGTGGTGGTGGGGACATTGTGGCCCTTATGACTGGGAACCTCACTCAATGACCCGCTGTATCTAACCATCTCCTCCTCCGACCTTCTCTCTCGTCTATGATGCTTGTGTCGGCTCACTGACTTCATATCCTGCCAGTCCCGTACGTGACCTAATCCTGACGGTGCTGGCACCTCCATTCCTGACAAAGGAAATGTGTCCAATCCCAACAGTAAGAAGCTGGACTCTGCGTGTTCAATATGTCTATAAAGATCCTATTACACAAAGTGATTGTCAGCCATATTTCCCCAATAATTGTTTTGTGTAATAAAAGGCAACAATCAGTCTCTATCTTCTGGGTAAGCATTGTTACTCCAGGGGTCTCCTGCTTGACTCCTCTGCAGACATGGAGTCAAGCAGCGATTATATGATCAGACTCAGATCGGCACCTAGCGATCATGTGATGAGACCCAGATCACTGCCCAGCGATCATGTGATCAGACCCAGATCAGCACTCAGCGATCATGTGATCAGACCCAGATCAGCACGCAGCGATCATGTGATGAGACCCAGATCAGCACACAGCGGTTATGTGATCAGACCCAGATCAGTACCCAGCGATTATGTGATCAGACCCAGATCAGTACCCAGCGATTATGTGATCAGACCCAGATCAGCACCCAGCGACCATGTGATCAGACCCAGATCAGCACCCAGCGATCATGTGATCAGACCCAGATCAGTACCCAGCGATCATGTGATCAGACCCAGATCAGTACCCAGCGATCATGTAAACAGACCCAGATCAGCACCCAGCGATCATGTGATCAGACCCAGATCAGCACCCAGCGATCATGTGATCAGACCCAGATCAGTACCCAGTGATCATGTGATTAGACCCATATCAGCTCCCAGTGATTATTGCCAGGGTAGGGGGCTGATCTCTCTTGTATCTGGGGTTCCCATAAGTTTCCTATTTACAGTGCCACAAAACACTGCCATAACACTGCCATACCAAACTTGTTTACCAGACACTATCCATGGTGAGGAAGGGGTGCAGCCAGATGAGCTCATTTTGCTCACAATGGGTATGTTCACACTGAGTAATCCCACCTGCCTCAGTGTCTTTATGGGATGGCTCGCATGCATCTGCTCTTGCCGCTCTCCGCTCTAAGAATCGACATATAAATTCTTAGAGCGGAGAGCGACAGAAGCGGAGGCGCGTGAGCCATCCCATAGAGACACTGTGTGACACTGAGGCAGGGGGGAGCTCTGCCGCGGGGTTCCGCCTGTTATACTTAGGGTCGTATTCCACGGGCCGAGCAGGGCCCGATCAACGATGTAAATGAGCGCCGATCTGCTAGATCGGCACTAGTTTACTGGGCCTATTCCACAGGCCGACAATCGTTAGCGAGGGCTGCAGGGACATCGTTACCGATGTCCTTGCAGCCCTTGTTTCATACATTACCTGTCCAGGCGCAGGTCTTCTTCTCCCGGTCCTGTGCGCCGCAGCAGCTGACAGACTGCTCAGCCATTTACTGGCCGTGGCGGTTCTGGCCAGTGATTGGCTGAGCGGTCTGTCAGATCAGACAGGCCGCTCCGAAGCTGCTGCAGTGCGGGACCCCGGGAGGAAAAGACCTCTGCCTGGACAGGTAATGTATGATGTTTTGGAATCGTAAGTCACCCGCTGCACCCCGCTATTCCACGTAGCTGTTCATCGGCTGATCGTACTCTCTATTCCACTGCGTTTTTGTAGTGTTTTTTGTGGAAAAAAAAATCTGTTTTATGCAACAAAAAAAAAAAGCATGAAACAACAGATGAATTTGTGTGCATCCATTTTGATCGTAAAACGGATCAAACGCACCCATGGTGGCCCGCGTTTTTATGTACGCTAAAAAAAGCATGCTTTACTTTTTAAACCATTTTTTGATCTCATTTTATAATGGAAGTCAATGGAAAAACGAATGCATCTGTTTTTTCATCCTTTTTTCATTCTTTTTTCTTTTTTGCATAAAATGGATTGCAAAAACACAATGTGAACCTGCCTACGAGATCAATGAGCATCGCCATCAATGTATAGATTCCCATTTGACTCCCCAATGTTTTCTCCATGTGGTGATCGTTGTTACTGCTCCGAAACGGTAAAAATAGATCAGTAATTGCCGCGATTTTAGCGAACGCAGCCGATAATTATGAGAACGCAGACTCCTCATTAAATATTAAACTCTATTGCATATTCTGGGAGAATTATGAGAAAGCGAAGGATTTTGTCTTAATTATGGATAATATGACATGAGGATTGTGTGGAGGCGGCGACAGGATTTACCGCATCCAGCTCTGTCTAGCCACAGTCTCTATCTGACTTAAAGGAGAACATTGCCACTTAAAGTCAGGCAATATCCCCCAATCACCCCTCATACCTAACGCTGAGTCCAAGCTTTAAAGGGGTACTCTGTATGTCCTGCAGGAAGTGGTGTATTCTTTTCAGTGTGACACAGTGCTCTCTGCTGCCACCTCTGTCCATGTCAGGAACTGTCCAGAGCAGTAGCAAATCCCCATAGAAAACCTCTCCTGCTCTGGACAGTTCCTGACATGGACAAAGGTGGCAGCAGAGAGCACTGTGCCAGATTAGAAAGAATACATCACTTCCTGCAGGACATACAGCAGCTGATAAGTATGGGAAAACTTAAGATTTTTATAGAAAAAAAAGTGTATATTTGTCTGACTATAAAATGACTTAGGTACAGATAAGAACGAGAGATTATGTGTCATATCAGGCAGGTATCTCCCTGTTTAATAGATCCAGCGATCAGCAAAAGCTCACTCATCGGCTGATGTCTTCAGTGTGTCAAAAGATAATCGGCAGTCAGCCACATATGTCTCTGCAATAAGAGATGGCTGATTAAAGGTAAGAACTGCACAAACATTGCTAGTGATGTCCGTGCAGCCCTGGGCGCATGATTATTGAGCCATGTAATAGGCTCGGTAAGCAGGCGCCGATGTGTCCATGAGTCTATATAATATGGCCTATAGTACTACCTCCCTGTCTTTCCCTGTAAATGATGGAGGTACAGGTAGTGCTGCCTCCTTGTCTCTCTAAAAATGATGTAGATATAGCATTTCCGCTCTGTCTCTCCCTGTAAATTATAAAGGTAGATATTGTACTGCCTCCCTGTCTCCTCCTGTAAATGTTGGAGGTACAGACAGTACTGCCCCTTCTCTCTCTGTGTAAATAATATAGGTACAAATAGTACTGCCTCATTGTCTCTCTCTGTTAATTATGTAGGTACAGCTAGTACTGCCTCATTGTCTCTCTCTGTAAATTATGCAGGTACAGATAGTACTGCCTCATTGTCTCTCTCTGTTAATTATGTCGGTACAGCTAGTACTGCCTCATTGTCTCTCTCTGTAAATTATGCAGGTACAGATAGTACTGCCTCATTGTCTCTCTCTGTAAATTATGCAGGTACAGATAGTACTGCCTCATTGTCTCTCTCTGTAAATTATGCAGGGTAAAGATAGTACTGCCTCATTGTCTCTCTCTGTAAATTATGCAGGTACAGATAGTACTGCCTCATTGTCTCTCTCTGTAAATTATGCAGGTACAGCTAGTACTGCCTCATTGTCTCTCTCTATAAATTATGCAGGTACAGCTAGTACTGCCTCATTGTCTCTCTCTATAAATTATGCAGGTACAGCTAGTACTGCCTCATTGTCTCTCTCTATAAATTATGCAGGTACAGCTAGTACTGCCTCATTGTCTCTCTCTGTTGATTATGTAGGTACAGCTAGTACTGCCTCATTGTCTCTCTCTGTAAATTATGCAGGTACAGATAGTACTGCCTCATTGTCTCTCCCTGTAATTGATGTAGGTGCAGATAGTGCTGTTTCTCTGTCTCTCTTTACTTAATGTAGGTATAGACAGTACTGCCTCCCTGGTTCCCTTTGTAAATGATGTAGGTACAGATGGTGTTATTTCTCTCTTTACATAATGTAAGTACAGATAGTACTGCCTCATTGTCTCTCTGTAAATGATGTAGGTACAAATAGTACTGCCTCTTTGGAAATGATGTAGAACTTTCCTGTAAATGGTGTACATACAAAAAATCCAGGATAATGCTCCTTCCCTGTCTGTATCTATAAATAATGTCCACACAGATAGTGCTACCTCCTTGTTTTCCATTGTAAGCGATGCAGATACAGATAGTCCTGCCCCTCTGTCTCTATCTATAAATGATGTACAAACAGATAGTGCTACCTCCTTGTCTTCCATTGTAAGTGATGCAGATACAGATAGTCCTGCCCCTCTGTCTCTATCTATAAATGATGTACATACAGTTAGTGCTACCTCCTTGTCTTCCATTGTAAGCGATGCATAATGCAGATATCGGTAATACAGCTTATAGTTATAGGTCTATCTCCATTGTAATCACATGTACAGGCAGGGTGGAGTAACAATGTAAAACATTGTCTAACATTCTCCTTTTCGATATGTGTAAGCCGTCCCTTTTGTCAGCCGTCTCCAGCTATGCCATTTCTATGGTGACCAGCGGACGGATGCTGGGAGGCCTGTTCTTAGAGATGACCCTGTGTCTTAGATACTGAAGGATCTCTTCTATAGAGTTTTATCATCACAGTCGGCTGCTAAAGGAACAAATATAAAACCCCACCCGTACTCCCGGCATGGTCCTCAGTGCCGAGCCGCCATCCTCTTGTTACCGACATTACCTGGAATGAGTAATGGTATAATAGAGATTGATTAATGCAAGGAAGACCCAGCCGAGAGGAGATGAGCGGAGACCATCAGGAGGTAGCGCCTGGCACAGTGCTCGGCTGACTGGCTGGAAGATTGTATATCCTGATACATTGTAGCGAAAAGGAAAAGGTATTGCGAATGGTGCAGAATTAACACAATGGGGACATTTATCAATGGATTTGCGCCAATTTTTAGGGTCCATTTACAAAGAAAGATTATCTGCCAAAGATTTGAAGCCAAAGCCAGAAACAGACTATAAACAGAGATCATGTCATAAAGAAAAGCCTGAGATTTCTCCTCTTTTCAAAGCCATTCCTGGTTTTGGCTTCAAATCTTTGGCAGATAATCTGTCAGATAATCTTTCTGTGTAAATGGACCCTTAGAGGGGCAAATGTTTTTAGATGCGACTTTTAAAAAAAATTTTTTTGCCTGTTTTAAGTATTCACCCACAAATTCACATAATCCGGGATTTGCGCCCAATTTGTCATTTGCGACTTTTAAGAAAAGTAGTGAATGCCAACATCTGGTCAGTACCAGGGAAATTTGTTAAATTTTTTGTAAATATTTTGTGATTATCCAGAGAATATTTCATTCACAAATATTTGAAAAGTTTTGTAAACTAGTCCTATTTGGCTGGGTAAAAATCTGAAAAATCTCACATTTTAGACCCAATAGTAAATGTCCCCCAAAGCCTCTTAAAAAGCCACAGAAGGTTTCTTGAAAGGGATAAAAAAAACGGATGGAGAAATTTGTGCATTTGTGCGCATCCATTTTGATCTGTTTTTCCATTGACTTCCATTAAAAAAAACAAAAACAAACAACAGATCAAAATTAATGCACACATACGCATACATTTTTCCATATGTGTTGCAACTGTTTTTTTGCAAAAACTGATTGCAAAATCGTAGTGTAAACCCAGCCTTACTCTATACATCAGTCTGAACACGACGATAACAGTTTTATTTTTTCACCTACAGGGCTGTATGTGGCGTCATTTTTTGCACCATGAGCTTTAGTTTTTATTATTTGTGTAGATGTTTTGATCACTCTTTATAATTTTTTTGGTATATATTATAACAAAAAATCAGCAATTTTTTTGCCCCTCAAGGTGGCTCAAACCACCAACGATAAAAAGCATTTTTCACTGGACCAAACACCAAGAAATCTATAATAAAGTAAGGTATGAAAACTGCAGAATTTAGGCTTTACAGCTGTGCAGAGAAGCAGTCATACAGAAAGGGGGTGACTGTCATTTTAACTTTTATTGGGGGAGGGGCTTTGGCATATTTTTAAAACCATTTTTATTTTTTTTACACTTTTAAGTCCCTCTGGGCGACTATTAAATGCAGTCATTAGATTGCATACACTGGTCAATGCTATGCCATTGCATAAATAGCATTGATCAATGTTATCAGCAATCTTCACATAGGGTCTGCCTGTGGCAGACCCTGTCAGAAGAGCATTGATCGTACTGCACAGAGGTAAGGAGAACTCCTCCGACGGTCAGAAAACAATCGGGGTCCCCTGCAATCACACTGTGGGGGTCCTGATCATTAAGTGACACAAGCTTCTACTGTCACTAAAGCCCCTATTACAAGGGGCGACTGTGAGCACTGACAGCGCTGGTTTTCTCCTTGTTCCCTGCTTGCAGCTGGCACTATTACATGCTTCGGCAAAGAGCGGGCGAGAGACGTAGGGGCTGCCGGAAGCTGCGGGGGTGCTACCCGGGTGATGACTAGATCGTCTGGGCAGCCCATAGCATATAGCAGCGGTCTGCTGCTGCTCCTCCTATTCCACGGAGCGACGGCAACATATCGCTGCTATATGCGTCGTTTGTCTCTCAACATGTTGAAAGACAAATGACTACAACAATCAAAATCGTTCAGGTCCTCTAAACGTTGTCTTCTATCACACAGGACGATTATTGGCCGTCATAGGGCCTATAGACTTAAACGAGACACTTTAAGGGGTTAATAGCAGGCTGCTGCCCATCATTTACGGTGAGTGCTGATAGCAGCCGGTCCTCACCTACTATGAAGAACGGTATAGTAGAGAGAGGAGAGTGTGAGTTCGACTGCTAGGGTGCACTTCCAACAAGGTTAACCTAAAAATGTTCCTATACCCCAAGGAAAAGGAGAATATATAGAGAAGAGAAGTGTAGGTCCTCTAGTTAGAAGTGTAAATTGGTATTATGAATAAAGAATAGGATATAATATATCAGATGTATAAATTACTAGGTTTCAAATTTATTTATAAGATACTGTCCGCAAATATTGTAGAAAACAAGTAAAACATATAGTATAATACAATATATAATATAATTTAGAGATCTCTAATTAAAAGACAAAAATTGTATGAAAATCCATAAAAAGAAATCAAAAAGCAAAAAAATAAATAAAAAATCAAAATTAAGTATAAAAATCGAAAAAATAGAAGAAATATTATAAAGTTCGGATGATCGAGTTCTTATGTTGTCTTATCTTGTATAAAGGACTAACATAATAACTCGATCATCCGAACTTTACAATGTTTCTATTTTTTCGATTTTTATACTTAATTTTTATTTTTTTTATTTATTTTTTTGCTTTTTGACCTACACTTCTCTTTACTATGAAGAACGCTCAGCTCCTGAGCTTGATTCAGAGTTTCCTAGCAAAAGCATGGCGTACAGGTACGGCATAGGTCGTCTAGAGGTTAAAGGAGTGCGCCAGTAAAAAAAAAAAAAACTGGAGTCGAAAAGTTACACAAATTTGAAATTACTTCTATTTAAATATCTTGACCTCTTAGTAAATCCGGCCAGGTAACTGGGGACAGGGATGTATTATATGAGTATGCCAGTCTTAATAAATATCCCCTTCCAGTACTTATCAGCTGCTATGTGTCCTGCAGAAAGTGGTGTATTCTTTCCAGTCTGCTGCCACCTCTGTCCATGTCAAGAACTGTCCAGAGTAGTAGCAAATCCCCATAGAAAACCTTTCCTGCTCTGGACAGTTCCTGACATGGACAGAGGTGGCAGCAGAGAGCATTGTGTTAGACTAGAAAGAATACACCACTTCCTGAAGGACATACAGAAGCTGATAAGTACTGGAAGACTCTTTTTTTTTACAGAAGTAATTTACAAATCTGTATAAATTTCTAATACCAGTTGATTTAAAAATATTTTCCCCCTGATGTTCGCCTTTAAGATGCAGTGAATTGTGTTCCACACCTCCTGCGGTTGAGGATGCAGCGTCGCCATCACATATCAGATGCCCTTGTAATAAACTTCAAGGCTGTGGGAGAATTATGAGCCCAATCAAACGATAATGAAGTATAAATACAAGGGAGCACCGACTGTGGCCATAGATTTCTGTAATTATCCAAATACAGAGCTTGTCAGGAGGAGCAAGGATGGTGATCAAGAGGGTAGGAGGTGCGTTAACTCCTTAAAGTGCAGAGAAATGATCTCTACCTTTGCAGCTATAGCTTATTGCTATATCAAAGTATTTTTATTTACTTCAGAGCTGTATTCAAAGTTCTGCTGGTTCTTATCTACTTATAGCAGGTTTATGGGCTGCTTAGCTGATCACTTAGGGGGAAGTTAGTTACATAAGTGTACAGGGCACAGTGTAAAGATACCACTGCCCAGAATGCAATCACTAGATGCTGAACAAGCAGCACCTTTGGGGCTACATAACTGTGGTGACATAGTTTTGTGTTATTTAAAGGGGTAAAAACCTTTTTCTTTCAAATCACCTGTTATCAGAAAGTTACATAGATTTGTAATTTACTTCTATTTAAAAATCTCCAGTCTCCCCATACTGCTGTTGTATATGTGGTGTCCTACCGCAGGTGTAACGGTTCTATTCACCCCTCGCAAAAGTCTACTTTTTGTACTTGTGTGGTGATGAAAGTAGTACTAAAGTTCGCCACTAGATGTCACTGTATTATATGTGTGTATTTGGAATCTGCATAGCTGAAGGATGTAAAGGGCTATTGTTTCTTTATGTGTCACCTGAATCTGTAGACCAGTAGGAACCCATTTTCTTCTGTACTATAACCTCTCTCCATATTTCTTCTGTTGCACTTTTCACCCACTCACAGCGCACATTAGCTACGCTGGGAAAGTAAGTCACATGGGTGGAGGAGGAGCAAAGGTCTTTCATGTTGGACATTGTGGAGAAAGGACGCAAACTAGATAGCTCTCCACAGTGGTCCTATCTGGGCCCTTGCCCTCTGCCAGGTCCCCTTACCCTCAAGAGTCAGTCTTAGCCAGAACCTCACATGGGTTAAACGCAAGACAGTACTCAGTTCTTCTCAGTTATGCTACACAGCACTATGCACTGTTAAACCCCTCAAGCCAGAGACTACCTCAACCCACGTCGTGGACAATGAGAAGTCACAGTGCAGGACAGTATCCACAAAAGCCAAAGAGCTAGGAACTGATTTAGATAGAGCAAAGTTGCAGTAAGCCTATGAACTCTATCTCACAGTGCGGGTGTCAGCAGGGAACCCTGAGCATTCTGCTCATCCCAGGTAACAAGGTCTGGGGCCTGTGTCACCAATTAGGAAGGTTCAGCCGATTCTAGTGGGCATAAGGTGTGAAGACTAATTCTAGGTCAATTCACGGTCACAGGTCTTCTTCGTCTTCTTCTTCTTCTTCTTCTTCTTCTTCTTCTTCTATGTATTCTATCTCATCTTCCAACCTCTGGCAGAGCACAGTACTACATGGGTTGAGACTCTCACGGTATCTTCCTCTCTGCTACTCTGCTTCTTTGTACTACTCAGCACAACTCAGTCAACACAACTATATCCTACACTGCACTTTACTACAGATCAGGTTGCTGTATTGTCAAGTATTGATTTGGAACTAGGCTAGGTTCACATTATGTAAAAACAACGGCTGTATTTCATAACAACGGTCGTTGAATTTACGGCAATTGTTTGCACAACGTCCGTTGTTATGAAATGTGGCCGTTGTTTTTACATAGTGTGAACCTCGCGTAAAGCTAAAGGCCATTTAAACCTAAAGCTGAGAGACATTTCCCCGGACTGGATGTAGCATTTCGGAGTTCAAAGAGAGCTTTACTAGTACTGTAAATTCACTCATCCTTAATTTCAACTCAATTCCATTCACTAAGCTGCAATCCCTCTCACATCCTGAGGTCAGGCGTGGCGCTGTTTGTGGAACACATTGGCTGCTTTTCTCTTCCTGGATATCCCCTTTAATAACTCTCCCTCTTTGTGTTTATGTAGTCAGTTGTAACAATATACATTTAGTATTTACATAATTCCTACAAATACGTAATATTTTGTTACAATGTTACAGATGATTTTATAAACACACAAAACACCTCGCAGGCAACCTGCGCTGGAAAGCTGCGGCGGCGTCTCATCCCCGGCCTGACGTAATAAGCAGATTTATCTCTCTTAGTTTTAGCACCAGGGAAATTTGGAAAAAATACATTATGTTAATCGGCATCGCCACAAATTGCACCTCTGCTCTTCCAAAGTCTCCCAGAAATGTAAATTTAATAGAAAACTCCTTTGGTGTAGTTTAACAATGACAAGCTGCATTATAAAAGCCATAGATTCTGCTTAGTGTTCTATAGACGGACGTTAATTGGTCAATTAGCCGATAATTAGGTGAATCCCCGGACGCCATTCAGATGCGAAATCCGTTTTTTTCCAGCTGAAAGGTAAGAGAACACGGGAATTTTATGTGTTGTTCTTAAGGAGGTGCACCCCCTCCCCCTATCTACAGTACTGGGTCCCCCATGCTGCCCGATCAGAACATGGGGTGTTGTGTCTTGTCTTGTGCCCCCCTTGTCTGCTTTATTTATTTTTCTTTAAGGGGACTATCACTATAAGACACATTTATTAAAGGGGAGCTCCATCTTTTTCATTTAAATTAACTGGTTTCAGAAAGTTATATACATTTGTAATTAACTTCTAATTAAAAACATCAAGTCTTTCAGTACTTATCAGCTGCTGTATGTCCTGCAGGAAATGTTTTCTTTTCAGTCTGACACAGTGCTCTCCGCTGCCACCTCTGTCCATGTCAGGAACTGTCCAGAGCAGGAGAGGTTTTCTATGGGGATTCGCTACTTCTTTGGACAGTTCCTGACATGGAAAGAGGTGGCAGTGGAGAGCACTGTGTCAGACAGGAAAGAATATACCACTTCACTGGATAACCCCTTTAAGTAGCCTGGCGTAACGGGGGGTGTGGCAGCGGCATGAGCTAGAAGGTGCAGACTAAGGGTACTATTCCACGGGCCGAGGAGGGCCTGATCAACGATGTAAACGAGCGGCGATCTGCTAGATCGCCGCTCGTTTACTGGGCCTATTCCACAGCCCGATGATCGTTGAGCGAGGGCTGCATGGACATCGTTACCAATCTCCTTGCAGCCCTTGCAGCAGCAGTAATACATTACCTGTCCAGGCTTCTCCGCGCTGTCTTCATCCCCGGGTCCCACACGCTCTATCTTCTGAATGGCCGGTCAGCTGACAGGCCACACTTAGCCAATCACAGGCCGCGGCGGTCCCGGCCTGTGATTGGCTGAGCGCTCCGTCAGCTGACCGGCCATTCAGAAGATAGAAAGCGCGGGACCCTGGGATGAAGACAGCGCGGAGAAGCCTGGACAGGTAATGTATGATGATGTTGATGATGATGATGATGCTGCTGTCAAATTCAACCGTAGCGATGCGCGGTGGGGGAACGATGATTTTAGGTCTGGCCCTAAATGAACGATCAGCCGATGACACGATCATCGGCTGATTGTCCTCTCTATTTCACCGAACGATAATCGGCTGAATCGGGCCAAATGGGGCCGATCCGGCCGATTATCGTTACTGTGGAATAGGGCCCTAAGGGTCCTATTACATGGAAAGATTATGGTGCAAAAAAACGTTATGTCATTTGAATTGAAGTGATAATCTTTCCATGTATGCAGGCAACAATCAGACAACTTGTATGTCGCTGATCGCACCTTTTAAGCTGATCATAAAATCATTGTTAACTGTTCGCTAATCGCTCGAAAATCTTTCTCTGTATGTACACATCGTTAGTTCGTAACTATGACTGTTTGTATACTGGACTGTATGGACAATGGTAATTTTGATCGTAACTAACGCCTATTGTTCCGTGTGTTATGGTGAATGTTTTAGGTCATTTTTAAAAGTGCTTGTGTGCTACCGTTTATCATTAATCTGAGGTAACGAAAAACTGCTTTGTCTAATAGTCTAATAGGACCCTAACTACTTTGATGTCTACAATACACAGAAGAGAGGATCCTGCTCCCCTATATCTCTATAGTACACCCTCAGAAGAGGAGAGGATCTTGCTCCCCTATATCTCTATAGCACACCCTCAGAAGAGAGGATCCTGCTCCCCTATATCTCTATAGCACACCCTCAGAAGAGGAGATCCTGCTCCCCTATATCTCTATAGCACACCCTCAGAAGAGAGGATCCTGCTCTCCTATATGTCTATAGCACACCCTCAGAAGAGAGGACCCTGCTCCCCTATATCTCTATAGCACACCCTTAGAAGAGGAGATCCTGCTCCCCTATATGTCTATAGCACACCCTCAGAAGAGAGGATCCTGCTCCCCTATATCTCTATAGCACACCCTCAGAAGAGAGGATCCTGCTCCCCTATATCTCTATAGCACACCCTCAGAAGAGAGGATACTGCTCCTCTATATCTCTATAGCACACCCTTAGAAGACGAGATCCTGCTCCCCTATATCTCTATAGCACACCCTCAGAAGAGAGGATCCTGCTCCTCTATATCTCTATAGCACACCCTCAGAAGAGGAGATCCTGCTCCCCTATATCTCTATAGCACACCCTAAGAGGAGGAGATCCTGCTCCCCTATATCTCTATAGCACACCCTCAGAAGAGGAGATCCTGCTCCCCTATATCTCTATAGCACACCCTCAGAAGAGAGGATCCTGCTCCCCTATAGCTCTATAGCACACCCTCAGAAGAGAGGAGATCCTGCTCCCCTGTATCTCTATAGCTTACCCTCAGAAGAGAGGATCCTGCTCCCCTGTATCTCTATAGCACATCCTCAGAAGAGGAGATCCTGCTCCCCTATATCTCTATAGCACACCCTCAGAAGAGGAGATCTTGCTCCCCTATATCTCTATAGCACACCCTCAGAAGAGAGGATTCTGCTCCCTATATCTCTATAGCACACCCTCAGAAGAGGAGATCCTGCTCCCCTATATCTCTATAACACACCCTCAGAAGAGGAGATCCTGCTCCCCTATATCTCTATAGCACACCCTCAGAAGAGGAGATCCTGCTCTCCTATATCTCTATAGCACACCCTCAGAAGAGGAGATCCTGCTCTCCTATATCTTTATAGCACACCCTCAGAAGAGAGGATCCTGCTCTCCTATATCTCTATAGCACACCCTCAGAAGAGGAGATCCTGCTCCCTATACCTCTATAGCACACCCTCAGAAGAGAGGACCCTGCTCCCCTATATCTCTATAGCACACCCTTAGAAGAGGAGATCCTGCTCCCCTATATGTCTATAGCACACCCTCAGAAGAGGAGATCCTGCTCCCCTATATCTCTATAGCACACCCTCAGAAGAGAGGATCCTGCTCCCCTATATCTCTATAGCACACCCTCAGAAGAGAGGATCCTGCTCCCTATTTCTCTATAGCACATCCTCAGAAGAGAGGATCCTGCTCCCTATATCTCTATAGCACACCCTCAGAAGAGGAGATCCTGCTCCCCTATATGTCTATAGCACACCCTCAGAAGAGAGGAGATCCTGCTCCCCTATATCTCTATAGCACACCCTCAGAAGAGGAGATCCTGCTCCCCTATATCTCTATAGCACATCCTCAGAAGAGAGGATCCTGCTCCCTATTTCTCTATAGCACATCCTCAGAAGAGAGGATCCTGCTCCCTATATCTCTATAGCACACCCTCAGAAGAGGAGATCCTGCTCCCCTATATGTCTATAGCACACCCTCAGAAGAGAGGAGATCCTGCTCCCCTATATCTCTATAGCACACCCTCAGAAGAGGAGATCCTGCTCCCCTATATCTCTATAGCACATCCTCAGAAGAGAGGATCCTGCTCCCCTATATCTCTATAGCACACCCTCAGAAGAGGAGATCCTGCTCCCCTATAGCTCTATAGCACACCCTCAGAAGAGGAGATCCTGCTCCCCTATATCTCTATAGCACACCCTCAGAAGAGGAGATCCTGCTCCCCTATATCTCTATAGCACACCCTAAGAGGAGGAGATCCTGCTCCCCTATATCTCTATAGCACACCTTCAGAAGAGAGGGTTATGGTAAACAATTTCAGGCTGTTCCCAAAAGCTCTTGTTTGTGATTATTTATTGTTAATCGGTAATCATTGAAAAACACTTAATTTACTAGGACCCTAACACTGGAGCCTTCCTATATAGTAGCGCAGCCTTTGGTTCCCCTTTAGATATCAGTGCCCAGGTGTATCTGCCTTTGTTCCAATGGTTCTGTGGTGAGCCCCCGGATGATGTTGTAGCGGTGGGATGGACGGTCACTTGCTAGATGGAAGTGTGACGCCATTACTGTGGTGGATGGCCGAGATACTGCCGGACCTTAGGGTTTTGTCACGTGACGCCAGTGCCTGATGGGCACACAGGTGTGTTGGCACGGCTGCTTTTAGAGTGTAAGGCCGGTTGTAACCTTTTCCCCTGTGGTCGGTGTCCTGTGGGGTTGCTGCCGGGTCCCTTGGGATAGTGTAGTCACAGGTGGCCAGATCGGTGTAATGACCCTCCAGAATAATAGTAGGACCCGCCACCCACAGAAAGGGGAATGTCCTAAGGTTGCGGTGTATATGCTGTGCAGGTGGTGGTGAATAATTACAGATTCGGTTAATAACGTTGACTTGGTTTACTACTTGTTAATATGCAGCAGGGAATACAACGAATCTTGAGATACACTTGATAGAGTTCCAATGAATACACATACATAGAATCCCCAGATCTGTGTGATAAATGCTGAGTTGAAATGCAGCGGAGTTGAAAAGGTTGTACTGAGGTAGCGTAGTAGAGAGGAGGGTGCCGTGAGAGTCTAAACCCAAGTAGTAATGTGCTCTGCTGGGATATTGGAGGAAGAATACGTGTAGAAGAAGAAGAGGAAACAACCTGTGCCCATGTATTGACTTTCCTATAGTCTTCACACCGCCTTATGCCCACTAGCTTTGGCGGAACCGTACTAATAGGTGACACAGGCCCCAGACTTTGTTAACTGGGATGAGCGGAATGGTCAGAATTTTCTGGTTACACCTACGCTGCAAGATGGAGTTCATAAACTTTCCAGTAACTTTGTTTCACCCGGATCAGTTCCTAGCTCTTTGGCTCTTTTGCAGATACTGTCCTGCACTGTAGAACTCCTAGTCCATGGCGCGGGTTGAGATGATCTGTAGGCTAATCCTCCCCTGTTTAGCACTGCATAGTGCAGGTGTGGTGCTTCAAGGAAGAAGTTTGTAAGAGGTGACTGTCCTGCGTCCTACCCATGTGAGGTACTGACTAAGACTTGTTCGGGGGGACCTGGCAGAGGGCCAGGGCCCAGGCAGAACCACTGTGGAGAGCTATCTGAGCTGCGTCCTTTCTCCACAGAATCTCAACTAAGACTCCTCCCTCACTCAAGGGACTAACTTCCTAACCAGCGTGTGAGATGCACTGGGGTTGGGTGGAAAGAGAGTAATAGAAGTGCAGAAAGGGAAGAGGTGATAGGCTAGAAGAAAGAAGAGATCCTACTGGTGCACAGAATCTGGTACACACAAATACAATAACCCTTTGAGATACTTCAGCCGTGCAGCTTCCACACTCTAGATATACAATACAGCGCCATCTAGTGGTCATCTCTAGTAACACTTCAGCTGCAAAAGGACTACAAAAAGTACAGACATTTACGAAGGGTGTGTATAATAGTAACACCCCTAGTGGGATACCACAATTTCCCTTCAATATTTTGCACTCCCCCCCTTGGGCTTCAATATGATGAACACAAGTAAACACGTGTAGCGTCTGATGCCGCTTGCTGCCTGCGTACTCAGGGCCGACAGCCGAGCTGCCTGCGAGGATTTGCATATTAACAATTTAATTTTGGAGTTAATTATTTATTCACTTGAGCTGTTGTCTTGTAATAACAAGTCTTAATAAACTATGTGAACCCCTTTGGGAATTTGACTCATAGTTTAATCTTGTTTTTTGACTTTTTGACTATAACACGGTAGGGCCAGTGTGAGTTAATATTTCACAAGGTTTTGTTTAGGAGTACGTATCAACATGGGGAGATTTTAAATAATATATAATATGCAGTATGAGAGGAGAAGCCGCCTATAAATCCTTGCATGCAGTACCATCTTCCACCACAACCAATGGCAATATTTGCCATAGAGGCTAATGCAACAGCGCCCCCAGCAATGATCTCGCAAATAACGATGGGACCAAATAGCCCATACATGTAATATATCCATGCTTAAAGTGATATCCCTACACATGTAGACCTTATCTTTTAATATCTAATGCAGTGTTCAATTAGTGAGATTAGACCAGAGTGGGATAGCCTTCACCCCCCACACACATTATTGAGATAAAAACAGCTATGTATATAATATATACTGACTCACAGTTATAATATCTTACATTTTATTTTCATATCTTTTTGTCAGCTGCTTCTCCTCCGCTCTCACAGCATGCAAACTAACAGAATGAGGCAGAGAAGCTGCATCTCCCTCCCACCCCCTCTTCCCTGTCTGCTCTTTATTGTATTACAGTGTTGGATTTTTAGGGGGCTGAGGAGGCTTGTGGACCCTCACAAAGATCTTGGAGACAGGAGGCATGGTCTACAGGCTGCTGGAAGACAACACTTTTCTTCTGTAATGACCCAGAACCTATGTTCCACTAATGGGATCCTTTTCTAGTCTAGTGAGTATTTTTTGTATAGGTTGCCTGTGTCCTTCTGTATTATATTTTCAGAGATGTCCTACCATTGTTTGACCACAAGATGCCGCCACTATCTTTTTCCAGCACATAGAAAGCAATGGGGATTACTGCATTTCCCATTATGTGTTAGGCCATGTTCCCACTTTGTATGACACTGGTCGTTCCAAGAACCGGCCGGGTCATGGAATGGCCGGTGTCAGAGAAGATCATCCAGGCCGGTACTGCACTAGCGGCCGGATGATCTTTACTGCCACTTAATTTGGATGCGGGCGCTTCCGTGCGTGCCCGAATCCAAATTCCCGGCTGCTCACAATGGAGCGTGCGGCCGGAGCCGCTCTCTCTAATATGTGAACTAACAGGGTTTTCTGCGAATTCAGTGAATAGCAGCCGCAGAAAACTGACATTTCTTGCTGAGTTTCTTGCAGGGCCACCAGGGATCCCGCCCCTTAGTGTATACTATGTGTATACACTCCGGCTGGGATTCCCTCAGTGGCAGCACTATGTAAGCACTGTAACAATCACGGCCGTGAACAGAGTCTTACTCTGTAAGTGCAAAAGGGTAAATGCCTGACAGTCCCCATTCCCTGGCCTATCAACCATGTGTTCTAGAAAGTTCCCACCAACTGGTGTCAAGTCCCCTTACAGGTCCTCCACCAATGGGGGATTAGTCCAGTTGTAACCCTATATAGAGAAAATTTGGTCAAGTCCAGTCAGATTAGATTAGTCTTAGATTAGTGTGTGTTCTGATAGTGTTCCAGACAAGAGAAAGTTTACCACAGGGCCTGGCCCGCATGGCTAAGTTCCTGTACCTGCAGTTCCTTTCTTCACAAGTGTTCACCTACAGCAGCATGCGTTGCTAAAACCTTAAGCAGGATAATTATCACCCCAGAGATCTAATCTGCCTCCGTCTGGGTTGACCACATCCTACAAAAGTATTCCTTCAGCAGGAACTCCTTCAGCTGTCTGGACTATTCCCAGTAGTGACAAAGAGCAGCTAAAGCCGATGTACCCCACTGACCCAGGTGCTGCTATTGTCTCCTCTATCTACTGGTGTCACATGACGCTGTAATGCTGTACAGATAACTTTACAGCTGCCTTCACTTATAACAGACACAACAGGAAGTCTCAGCTTCGTTTTAGCCCCAGTGGTGAGAATGAAAACTGCAAGATCTCAGGATTATTTTACAATATAGATAGAACAATGAAATATTAGAAAAATTGTCACCAAAAATTGTTTAAAAATATGTTTAACATAAAAGCTCAAGTTATTTTCTGACACATTCCCTTTTAGCCATACTATAACTTTAAGAAACGTTTTAGTAAAGCATTCAAGTGAATAAGTTTATCCTGGACTCTGTGGTTCCTCTGCACTGCATCATACACTACAGGGACTATATTGTCAATCTTTTAACAGGTGTGTGTTTGGGACCGTGGGAGGGCATATACCGCTCCTGACCACCGCGACAAGTGCCACAGCGGTACCACAACACCTGCCCTTGCAAGATCCATCTAGCAACCCCCGCTCACCATGCTTCTAAGCCCATGACTGCTTCTATCACCAGACTATTACCCATTCGTGACCACGTTACCGATAATACAGATCCCTTCCACTTCTGCGGTCGTCCTCCATTTTACGATGACTTTATTTTCAGGGCAGCGGTGACTCTGACAGATATAAATGAAGGTTTATTCTGCTAACAATGCGGTACAGGGGAGAGTATATTTTTATCATGTTCCCTGTTGGGGCTAGATCACCAGTGACTCTGATATGATATTACTATGTCATAGAGGCGGCCATTGATTAATATCGCACCGTCCCTTAGTGGCTGCCGGCAATATTATTCCTAAAGTGACCTCAACCAGGGGACTTGCCGTATGTTGTATCTGCCCAGGATCTGCCGTGACACAGTCCAGGGCCCTAATATTCCTTTATTTCTCCAGACCTCTTGCCTGTATGGGGGATGGTATAACCAATGTGAACCAAGGACTGACCTGAGGGGCACGAATAGTACAGTCCAACACAGAGGAAGAAAGGAGAATGGGGGAAAGAGAAGAGGGCAGAGATGAAAAGACAAGGACAGAGACAAAAAAAGGAAGACAGAGAAAAAGTGAAGAGGACAGGGGAAAGTGAGGAGAACAGAAAGGCTGAGAGGAGAACATGGGGAGGAGAGGTGGACAGAGACAAAGAGAGGAGAACAGGGGAAGAAAGGAAAACAGGGAGAAGAGAGGAGGACAGAGGTAAAGAGGGGAGAACGAGGGAAGAAAGGGGGACAGGGGGAAGAGAGGAGGACAAAGACCAAGAGAAGACGATGGGTAAAGAGAGGAGGACAGAGAAAAAGAGGACAATAGGAAAAGAGAGTGTGGTGTGCCCCTTGATGATGTTGTAGCGGTGGGACGGCCGATGACTTGCTAGGTGGAAGTGTGACGCCATTACTGTGGTGGATGACCGAGATACAGCCAGACCTTAGGGTTTTGTCACATGACGCCAGTGCCTGGTGGGCACACAGGTGTGATGGCACGTCTGCTTTTAAGGTGTAAGGACGGTTGTACCCTTCTCCCCTGTGGTGGGTGTCCTGTCGGGTTGCTGCAGGGTCCCTTGGGATTATGTCACAGGTGGTCAGAGCAGTGTAATGACCCTGCCGAATATTGGTAGGACCCACCACCCACAGAAAGGGGAGATGTCCCAAGGTTGTGGCGTAAGTGCTGTGCAGGTGGTGGTGAAGAATCACAGACTCAGGTGATAACGTTGACTTGCTTTACTCTTTGTAAATGTGCAGCAGGGAATACAACGAATCTTCAGGTACACGTGATACAGTTCCAATAAGTACTTGAACATAGAACCCCCAGGTCTGCAGAATAAGTGCTGAGTAGGATGTAGTAGAGTTGATAGAGTTGTACTGAGGATGCCGTGAGAGTCTCAACCCAATTAGTAATGTGCAAGGAGGTTGGATGAAGAATACTTGTAGTAGAAGAAGAAGAAGAAACAACCTGTGCCTGCGTTACGACCTTTCCTATAGTCTTCACACCGCCTTCTGCCCACTAGCTTTGGCTGAACCCTAGTGATGGGTTACACAGGCCCCAGACACTGTTACCTGGGATGAGCGGAATGGTTAGAGTTCCTAAGTACACCTGCACTGTGAGATGGAGTCCATCGACTTTCTAGTAACTTTGTTCCACCCGAATCAGTAAGTAGATCTTTGGCTTTTCTGAGACTGTCCTGCACTGTACTGACTCGTCCTTGGCGAGTGTTGAGGTTATAGGACGGCTAGTCCTCTCCTGAAGGGCTTAACAGTGCATCACACAGTATGTGTGGAGGTTTTGTGAGCTGTCTGTTCTGCGTTCTGCCCATGCGGGGCACTGACTAAGACTGACTTGTAGTGGGGACCTGGAAGAGGGCCAGGGCCCAGGTAGAACCACTGAGAAGAGCTATCTGAGCTGTGTCCTTTCTCCTCCAAAGCTCAGCTAAGACTCCCCCTCACCCAAGGGACTAACAAGGGAGACGACAGGGGTTAGAGGAAGACAGAGAGGAAGAGAAGAGGATGGAGGGAAAACTGGACAGGTAAAAAGAGAGGAGGACCGGGTAGGAGGACAGGTAAGAAAAGGCACAGATGGGGTAAGAGGGCAGGGGGGAGAGGAGGATAGACATAGAAGGGGAATGAGAGGGGGACAGAGAGGAAGAGAGGAGGGCGAGGGGAGAGTTGGACAGACAGGAAGAGAGGAAGACGGTGGATGAGAGGAGGAAGAGAGGATGACAGGTAAGAAGAGATGAGGACAGGTAAGAAGAGAGGAGGATGGGGGGGAGAGAACGGGGGGAGAAGAAAGGAGGATGGGGGAAGAGAGGAGGAGAAAGAGGACAGAGGGGAAGAGGTGGAGGAAGAGAGGAGGAGAGGGTAGAAGAGAGGATGATGGGGGAGGGAAGGAAGAAGGATGGGGGGACTGCTTTTTCCCACTACAACCAATCACAGCTCAGTTTTCATGGTGTGGTACACCACTATGGTGATCGACCGGTCACTTGCCAGAAGGTAATGTGTGACGGCACTACTGTGGTGGTCGGTCAGAGTTTAGCTCAGCCAGATGAAAGGTTGTTGTGATGCCAGTGCCAGTTGGGCACACAGGTATGAAGGCACATTGCTTTTAGTTTAGGGATGCTGGCTAAACCCTTTCTCCTATGGTCTGTGACCTGCCAGGCTGTGAGGGGGTCCTTTGGCCGCTTATCATGGTGGTCCAGAGTGGAGTTCTGTTAACATAAATAAAATCTTCTTTACTTTAGGAATACTTAATACAATAGTAGACAATAGACTTGTGACTAGACAATAGACTTCTGACTTGACTAACAGGATCTGTGCTGAGAGCTTGAAAGGCAGTATAGCCGTGCTGGCTTGCTGAGATGTAGAGTGAGTATAGAGAAGAGGAGAGAAGTAGGTCGTGAAAGTCCCAACCGAAGTAGTAATGTGCTCTGCCGGAACTTATAAGTTATGCCGGATATATAAGTGACAGAAAGAAGAAGAAGAATGGCTGCAGTATTAAATTAAGCAATGGTGAGAATACGTTTATTAATGGAGATAAGGCGGTCGCTGACTATTTGAATAGTTACTTCTGCTCAGTGTTTTCAGGAGGCCTTCACAATCACAGGATGGTTGGACACAGCATTGCCTCCAGCTATATGGGTTCAGCTCCAGTATTTTCAGATACTGAAGTTGCAGAGGGACTTGCCCATTTAAAGCTGAATAAGGCGATGGGTCCAGATGGCGTCCATCCCAGGGTTCTTAAAGAACTCGGATCTGTGATTGTTGCCCCCCTGACAGATCTGTATAACCAATCCCTGTTAACAGGAGATGTCCTCGATGATTGGAGAACGGCCAATGTTATACCCATCCACAGCAAGGGGAGTAGAGAAGAGCCCAGTAACTACAGGCCAGTGAGCTTAACATCATGGAAACTCTTCTAAAAAAGAAGATAATGGATCACCTAAGAATCAACAATTTGATGGATCCAAACCAGCATGGCTTTACTGCGGGCCGATCATGTCAGACTAATCTCATTGATTTCTTTGATTATGCCACAAAAGTGCTGGATGAAGGTGGTGCTGTGGATATCGCCTATCTGGACTTCAGCAAAGCTTTTGATACAGTTTCCCATAAAGAGCTGATAGAGAAGTTGGAGAAAATTGGACTTAATCCCTGGATAGTTCAGTGGATTTGTGGTTGGCTGAAGGATAGATATCAGAGGGTTGTGGTTACTGGTGAATATTCCGAGCAGAGACTGGGGTGCCACAAGGGTCTATTCTGGGTCCTATTCTTTTTTAATATGTTTGTAAGTGACATAGGAGAAGGTTTGGTAGGTAAGGTTTGTCTGTTTGCTGATTATACAAAAGTGTGCAATAGGGTGGATATTCCTGGAGGTGTCAGTAATATGGAAAATGATTTAGCTTTGCTAGATAAGTGGTCTAAACAGTGGAAATTGAAGTTCAACGTTTCCAAATGTAAAATAATGCACTTGGGGAGGAGGAATCCTCTATCCGAGTATCACATCGGCAGTACTGTGTTGGAAAAGACTTCAGAAGAGAAGGATTTAGGGGTAGTGATATCTGACAGCCTTAAAAGGAGTCACCAGTGCAACCAGGCGGTGGGGAAAGCAAATCGTATGCTGGGGTGTATAGCTAGAGGTATAACCAGTAGGAAGAGAGAGATTGTGATCCCGCTGTATAGAGCTCTGGTGAGACCACATCTGGAATACTGTGTCCAGTTCTGGAGACCTCATCTAAAAAATGACATTGATAAAATAGAACGGGTGCAAAGATGGGCTACAAAAATGGTGGAGGGTGTGAGGCATAAACCATATCAGGAAAGACTTAAGGATTAGAATCTGTATAGTCTGGAGGAAAGAAGGGAAACGGAGGACAGGATTGAAACCTTAAAGTATAAAACTTGTCCCGGAGAGGGAACCCGGCAGAGCCAGGCTCCTGGCTAAACTCTGCAGGAGACTCTGGTTTGTGTGTTTTGCCTCTACGAAAAGCAGGGAAAGACTAACTAGTGTGTGCCTACACCTCCTCTCCCCCTGTGACAACTTCCTACAGGGTATGTAATACCTCCTGTGAGTGGTTAAGAAGAGTGCAAAAGAAGAAGGAGAATCGAGATAGGTGGAGAAGAGAAAAGAGCTCTCATAGGTGTACCAATCACAAACAAAAATAACCCTTTAAGTACTACAGCTGTGCAATACTTAGATACAAGATATACATACTAGCAACATCTAGTGGAAAAACTTAGGTACAACTTCATTACAACTTTTACTTAGAGTACAGGCTTTTGCGAGGGGTGTATAAACTAGTAACACCTGTGGTGGGACACCACATGTCATAAAGATTGATACATTTTGGCAGATATGTCCGTCTGTGGCTGCCAGGAAGTTGTCCTGATGGCACATGCTCAGTGATGGGTAAGGATGGCGTGGATCCCCTCGCTGTGCTGCCCTCATTATCATGAGCTGCTGCTGGAGATGAGATGAGTTTTATGGCTGCTCCTCCAGGACATCTCCAGTCACCAGCAGCTAAATGATTCGTAAATGTAAAGAAAATTAAATGAGGGAATAATGGATTTTCCTGGCGTTCTGGTGGTAATGGAGCTGAAATAATGTTTACTCTGCGTCCGGGCATTTAACCTCTCTACATCCCACAGTTTACTTAAGGAATACGGCTGTGAGCGCAATGTAAACACAATATGAGAAAATCCCACTGAGCCTCGGAATGCATTCACCTACATCAAGAATAGTGAGTACAGCTCTGGAGTATAATACAGGATGTAACTCAGGATCAGTACAGGATAAGTAATGTAATGTATGTACACAGTGACTCCACCAGCAGAATAGTGAGTACAGCTCTGGAGTATAATACAGGATGTAACTCAGGATCAGTACAGGATAAGTAATGTAATGTATGTACACAGTGACCCCACTGAAGTGGGAAAGTTAACCCGTAAAACGGCTGTAGCCACGGTGCACAGCACCTTTGGACCTGTCTCTCTCTGCCCTAAACGACCTGCATGATGGCATCTTGACAGTAAACCACAAGTGCCGCTGGCTTCTATTTTCCTCACTCAAAGGCTTGTGCTATTATAGTAGTTATATTCTTGTATATAGGGGCAGTAATATAGTAGTTATATCCCTGTATATAGGGGCAGTAATATAGTAGTTATATTCTTGTATATAGGAGCAGTATCATAGTAGTTATATTCTTGTATATAGCAGCAGTATCATAGTAGTTATATTCTTGTATATAGCAGCAGTATCATAGTAGTTATATTCTTGTACATAGGAGCAGTATTATAGTAGTTATATTCTTGTATATAGGAGCAGTATTATAGTAGTTATATTCTTGTATATAGGAGCAGTATTATAGTAGTTATATTCTTGTATATAGGAGCAGTATTATAGTAGTTATATTCCTGTATATAGGAGCAGTATTATAGTAGTTATATTCCTGTATATAGGAGCAGTATTATAGTTGTTATATTCTTGTACATAGGAGCGGTATTATAGTAGTTATATTCTTGTATATAGGAGCAGTATTATAGTATATTCTTGTACATAGGAGCAGTATTATAGTAGTTAATATTCTCGTATATATGGGGCAGTATTATAGTAGTTATATTCTTGTATATATAGGGAGCAGTAATATAGTAGTTATATTCTTGTATATAGGAGCAGTATTATAGTAGTTATATTCTTGTATATAGGAGCAGTATTATAGTATATTCTTGTACATAGGAGCAGTATTATAGTAGTTAATATTCTCGTATATATGGGGCAGTATTATAGTAGTTATATTCTTGTATATATAGGGAGCAGTAATATAGTAGTTATATTCTTGTATATAGCACACAGTCTTAGGTTCGAAGCTCATATGTATTTTTGTTGCAGTTCTGGGATTTTACTCTATTTTCTCCCTCAGATCTTCCTATTAGTCCGGATTTGTGCAGTGAAACCATAATCTGTGGGGAAGATCAGTGGATGACAATATGAGCAGCTGCTTCAGTCTGTAGATCTTTGGTGATTGACATTCAGGGCAATTCTGTTCATAGCAAACAATCTCATTTCTCTGTGGTCTTATTCTTTTAAACTGTCTGATTTTCTTCTATATTCTCCCAATTTGAATGTAGTTGCTGAGAATGTAAATTTCTGGTTATTAATCTCCCAAATGACTGGAATAGCGGCTGGATGCTAATAACACTGTACCTATGCTGGTACACTGCAGCGAGTGGTGTGTAGGTATATTCTATGTGTCCACATTGTTTCCTATTACACTGTAAAACATCTTTTTTTATTGTATTATGATAAGATTTCCAGCTTTGTATTTCTATTACCTCCCGTTTGTAAAATCTCTGCTTGCTGTCAGTAAAATGATGATATAATACGCTATTGTATATCCAGAGGTGAATACTCATTGGTGCCTATGCTTGTGCACACAGTCAAATGATGATAAAGATGTGACATCAGGAAACGCGTTGGTTATTTTAAGTCAACAGAACTGTTTATATATCGATGTTCATATATTTCACTTTACACAGGATCACAGTGTAGAGTCCCAGAGCAGGTGTGCCACTACTAGCGCCATGTGTTGTCAGGTATTTCTGTTGTTTGTCACACTCTGGGCTGAAGGCTGCATTTTGCTGCTTGACCACTTGGTGTCTCACTTCACTTATCACTTGCACAGCTGAAGGTTACAAAAGGGCTAACTGAGTATGCTATGTTCTGTTTCTGTTGTTCAATCTTAAGCCAGGGTACCTCACACTACACAGCCTATCACACGCGTAGGCCCTGTTCTTTCTAGTACTTTCCCCCCCAATGGGAGTGTCGTCCCGACCACCACTACTTAAGGTCTAGTCAGTTCCTGGGTGGGTGTGGTTGAGAACTAGTAGTTGAGAAGAAAGTACTTTGAGTTCTGAGAAAGAGACTGTCCTAAACCTACCATGCAGTGCTAAGTCTAAAGGTGGGGTAACTGTCCGCTCGGGATACCTTGTCTATGTCAGGGGTAACATCTTCCTAACAAAGTCAGGATGGTCCATCTGTCATAGGGATTAGTCTGCGGCGGAGCAATATGCGAGCAAAGCCAAAATACTCCGTTGATATCTGCTTGGCCTACTCGGTGGTTGAGAACTAGTAGTTGAGATTATTTGTAGTTCTGAGAGAGGGACTGTCCTAAACCTACCATGGAGCGCTAAGTCCAAAAGTGGGATAACTGTCCACTCAAATTACCTTGTCTAATTCAGGAGTAACATCTTCCTAACCACGTCATGACGGTCCATCAGTCATAGGGTTTCATCTGCAGTGGAGCAAAGTGCAAGCAAACTCTGTTGATATCAGCTCGGCCTACTCGGGAAACCTTGAGTGGCTAGCTACACCTGGTTGTGCCAGCCTGGGACTCGTACTACCAGCCACTCAGTGAGCTTTTCTGGCAGGAGGCGGTATAGTCAAAACTGTGAGTACAAGTTTTTTTTTTTATCATCACTTATTCAGTCTAAGTTACCCCGGCAGAGTTCTGTACTACTAGACAAGGCCACAGGGCAGCCCCTTAGCCTTCCTACAGAAACCCAGATCTACTTAAGAAAGAACCTTATTCCACTACCTCAAGTACCGTGGCCAACTATTCTGTGTTGTCTACAAGGGTTTTGGAACAAATCACAACCCCGACTGAATTCCTGCGGATTCCACCCAGTGAATTAAAAAAACGCACGTATGAACGTGACTCTAGAAAACTTCTGGGGTATTACCTGCATGCGGATAAAATCCCCCGTGGTCTGAGAGTGAATCTGAGACCCACATTTTTCACAGAAGACACCACTTACTGTGCTGATTTTGAGAAAATCCTTAACAAATGTGCTAAGGATATTATGACCTTGCCCATCGCAAGAATACACAAAGAAGTGATTACATTGCGTGAACAAATCAACACCACTGAGAACCAGTTACGTGATTCACTTAACTCAGAGGAATATACACAACTGAAAGAGACTGTGGACTCACATTTAGCTACTCACCGCAAAGACTTGGAAATAAAGAAAAGGAACAAGTACCTGCGTGACATCGAGGATTACAATAATCAGCGCGTTTACAGATGCAAGATTCTTCCTTTCGTGCCGGAGGCTTTTCCAGGAGACGCAGAGGGGGTTCCCGTTCATCCAGCTCAAGAAGCGATCGACGAACCCCCCCAAGATCAACGTCCTTTTTTCCGGAGAGGCCGCACACGCCAACCACCAGAAAGACACGCAGAGGTGGACGCAAACATCCAAGGAACATCAGGAACAACGACTCGGTCCCAGGTAGGAACCAATCGCTAGTTATTAACATTTCTTCCACGAATCTTACACCGGCACAGATGCGGGTGCTTGAAAAGGGTCTGTCTTTCAGTCCAATTGAACGCTTTGATTCTTTCCAAATGGACATTGACTTATCACGTTTCTTCAGAAACGGGAGACTCAAAACCCATTTCTCTAAGATGAACAGAGACATTCCCATTGTGACTTCCACCAATGTGTCTAGTGAGATGTTGTTCCTCAAGGACCTTGGACTTAGAAATCGTAGCACATACAATCCCCCCAAAACGGATCACGCCACTGAGACTTTTGTTCAATTAGTCCAGGCCGAGGCAGATCGATTCCGAAGAAGCTTTGAAACGGGATTGTATGATCTACAAGGCAAATTTTGCGACGGTGAAATCTTTGCTAGATGAGAAAAAGTGCATAATTAAACCAGCCGACAAAGGCGGATCAATAGTTGTTATGGATGTTGATATGTATATAAGAGAGGTATACCGGCAATTATCTGACACCAACACCTATCTACGTGTTTCATGCAATCCACTAACTACCATTTAGACCAAGATACAGGAGGTCATACATAAATATACTGACAAGAGCATAATGGACACAGCTATGGCTGACTATCTTACCAATAAAATACTCATCACACCGGTTATGTACATACTACCTAAGGTGCATAAATGGTTGGATAACCCCCCAGGACGTCCCATTGTGGCCTCGACCAACTCGGTCTTAAGCCCTTTATCCATTGTCTTGGAGAAGGTCTTAACAACCCTGACAAGACAAACTAAATCCTTTCTACTCGACACTGGTGATTTCTTGATGAAACTTAGTCACCTGGGACCCGTCAAACCGGACAGTTGGCTCGTGACAATTGACGTGGAGAGTTTGTACACGAAAAGGGCATCCAGGCAGTACATGACTTACTGGCTAATTCCGAATACACTCCCACACAATGTGAATTTTTCTCTGATCTCTTGAACCTAGTACTGAGGAAGAATTACTTTTTATTCGGGGATTCTTACTACATACAACAGAGGGGCTCGGCGATGAGGTCTAATGTGGCCCCTCCCTATGCAAACACATACATGGCGTCATTTGAAGATATATATATATATATATATATATATCCGCAATGATTTTTTTAAGCCACGCAAAATGCTGGTTTTGTTTTATTGATGACGTGTTTTGCATATGGGAGGGGCCTCTCGATACTCTCCTTCACTTCCATGCTGCCATTAACCAGGTCTGGGATGAATTAAAATTCACCATCACATACAGTCAAACTCAGGTTAATTTTCTGGACACCACAGTCCTGAAAGATTCCACAGGTAAGATACAAACGGACTTGTATCGTAAAGACACAGATAGGAATAGCTTATTCCACTTCTCAAGTGGCCATTCACACGCCTCCAAAAAATCGATACCACAATCACAATTTCAGAGAGTACGACGTATAGTGACTGATTCAGACACATGTGAACTACGACTTGAGGAAATGAAGGAACGCTTTGTACAAAGAGGATATCCCAGAAAACTGCTTACTCACAGTACTACTACCAATTCCAACAGAATACGTAACGAATACGAATACGTAAAGTTCATCCTTTGAACTATGTCATCAATAGGGCTTTACAAAGAAATTGGCACATTTTAAATGAGGCTCACCCTACAGTAGATGAGTTCAAATCACCACCAATACTTTGTAATAAGCGGGTACCCAACTTGCGAGATAAATTGGTTAAAGCAGACCTGGGTCAGACACCTAACACCATTAGACAAATGACATTGAGACCCCAGAAAAGTGGTACATTTCCCTGTTTAAATTGTCAACAATGTTCCAACATCATTAAAGGGGATATCCTTTTCCATCCACATACTGGTAAAACATTTTCCATCAAAGGTCACCAACCTTGCAATAGCAGAAACGTCATATATTGTCTCAAATGCCCATGCGGACTCCTATACATTGGAGAAACAATACAGCGAGTCAGGGAGAGGATTGTCCAACATAAATCCTCGATCCGGCGCCAGAATCTATTGTTACCTGTTCCTGCACATTTTCACAAACATAATCATCAGATTTCACAATTACGGTACCAGGTCATAGAACAGGTTAAACAGCCGAGGAGAGGAGGTGATATTAAACAGTTATTGAGAAGGAGAGAAGCGTACTGGATCCATTGCCTCCTTACATTAGAACCTTACGGTCTTAATAGAGATTACGAGATCAGCAATTTGAATTAGATCTACTGTACTTACATTTATTACCTTATGTTTCCTTTACAGAACCGCGAAGGAACAATAGGATAAATGTTAGAAGCAGGTTCACTCATTTCACCTATGGAACCACATGGTACTACGTTCATTACGAGCGCTTCATTCACGTTTCTATAGTCATGTGATTGTTTTGTTTTTGTTTAGTGTTGTCACTATGGAGATGTGTAATAGTGACGTCACATTTGGCGCCAATTGTTCTGTTTAAATTGTACCGTTAACCAGTGATCTGTATGCTGTTGATAAAGACCAGTGCGATCTGAACGCGTGCAGCTTTCACGCAATAAAGACATCATATATGAAATTGCAGTTGCGAGTGTCGGGATTTTTTCATCCTTCCTACTGAACATTGCTACGTGCACCGCACCACAGATGTGACCGGAGTGCCGGTGGTTTTGAAATTTGCTATTCTGTGTTGTCCAACAGGAGAAAGGACTGTTCTATTCTTGTACTTTCTATCACACTGAAGATTCTATTAGTAAACTGTTCCTGGTTAAGAACTGTGATTTCTTTGTACCTACACTTGTTCTAACCTTACAAAGCCTAGTGCTACTATACCTGGGGGTGGGCATACCCCTCCTGGCCACCATGTCAAGTGCCTAGTTGGTACCCCCAAACACATAAGCTCACTGCTAACAATACTTAGCAATTAGTGATGAGCAAATATTATTCGATCGAATAGTACGCTATTCGAGCTATTCAAATGCGTTTGAATATTCGAACGACAATGCAGTAAAAATTTGATTCACCCTCCCATCTCCCCTGGCGCTTTTTTCCAGCCAATAAACATGCAGGGGGTAGGGACAGGCACTAGGAATAGGCGGGACTTAAAAAAAAACTGTAAGTGTGATCGGCTGGCTAAACCATGTGACCTCCTGAATATAAGAATAGTGGATTTTAGATTTGTGTCACTTCCTGGTTGGAGCTAGAGAGGAACAGACTGTACACCAGGGAGAGAAAGCTTTTAGGTGAAGTTAGGTAGGGATTGACCCCCAGAAGCCCTTGTTAGGGCTAAAAGTATAAAAACCATATATTTAGAAGCTGTTGTGAGACAGGCAGTGTGTTCAGACATCTACTGATAGTGTATACGGCTGTATACTGTGATTGCGGGATAATAGCTGTTATCTTGCTACTACTGATTTGCGCAGTCTGCGTTCTGTAAAGCCGTTGACCAGCTTTTTAATTTTGTTATTTTAAAAAACAATTATATATCCGGTAAACAGCTGTATACTGTGAGTGTGGGATAATACCTGTTATCTTGCTACTACTGGTTTGTACTTATCGTTAAATTTTGTTATTACGTATATTACACTGCACCTGACCTGATACGTACGCAAGTGCGTACTGCTAGACCGAAACGTACACTTCTACTTTACGTTCAAAATTTGTTCATGAGTCTTCAGCATACACTTGGGAAAATTAAGATGTTGGCTCATCACTAGTGTTAGATGCAGCCAGGCATGCTACCCCTGCTGTCCTATATGCATCCAGAGGTGTTGGCATCATTTCCTGAGGTGTCATTGGGCACTTGGTGACCTCCTAGTGGTCAAATATTGATTTCCAGGTCCCAAGTATTTTTCTCCCATAGACTATAATGGGATTCGATATTTGTTCGAATATACGAATATCGGGAGCTATTCGAATCGAATTTTAAATTGTCGAATATTTCACCATTCGCTCATCTCTACTAGCAATCCCAGGTTACTGCAACAGTATTAGCAGTAGGGAAAGGAAACAGCTCAGATCCTGCCCCTTCTTCCTTTCAGCGACCTTACATAAATCACACAACATGCTACCACTCTCTCTTATATATAATAATAGGTGTTAGAGACAGCTTAGCATTTTCCTTTCCCTACACAGCGACCTCTTCAGTCACAGAGTATGCACACTACACTCTCCCAATAAGCACAATAGGTGATAGGGACAGTTCAGTTACTTCAGCTTGCACAGTGACCTCAGCGCATATTACAGAGCATGCTCGCTACCCACTTTTATATAACAGTCTCACATTGCCATCTCCTTACACAGTGACCTTTTCAGTCACATGGCATGCACACTACAATCTCTCATAGAGGATAAAAGGTTATAGGGGCACTGCAGTTATAGAGTTATATGTTAAGAGATAGAGAGAGCCTAGCATTTCCCTATCCCTACACAGTGATCTCTGCAGTCACAGAGCGTGCTCCCCATACACCTCACATATCACAGAGCATGCCCACTACACTCACTAATACACAATTATAGAGACAGCTCAGCTTCTCTCTTTGGTCAGTCACAGAGCATGCTCACTATACTCTCCCATTAAACCCAAGAGTTTTTTTTCTTATGTCTGGATGCCTGCTATGATAATAAAAAGAAATAAAATAAAAAAATACTAGTAAAAGTAATATATTTTAAATCCCTAATAACGTCATAAATACGTTATAAGAGAGAAGAAAGGATCTGCCCTACATATGGTGAAAAACATCTTTATCTGCCGTGTTCGTCTCTGCGCCTCGACCGGCAGCGAGAGGGTTAAGCTCCCCGGCAACGTCACATTGGATTATAATAACAATTATACATAATGTAGTTGTAAAATATCTTAATAATCAGCGATATAGAGAATCGGCGCATCTGGCGGCCATAGGGGACCGCTATATATGGAGGACGCTGCCTTCCCTGCGGACTCCGATCTGCCCTATTTCTTTGTGCTCCACTTTTATTAGATGACCCTTCGCTCATCGCTCTGAAAGTTATAAATGAGGCTTTTATCCTTTATATCTCTCCAGAAATCATCCCCCCAATTCCCGGGATCCAGATGTTAAGGATTTGTCCCCAGACGCTTCTCATCCTGAACATCCATTTACAGAGTCGAGTTCTCTCCACCCTCAGAGGATCATGGATGGATCGTACATCCTGGCTGCAGGGTTATAGAGGGATGGGAATACTATCTAAATAATCTCATAGATCTGCACTAATTTCCCAACATATCTTTATACCAGGGATGGGGAACCTTCAGCCCTCTAGTTGTGGCAAAACTACAATTCCCATCATGCATGGACAGCCAAAGCTTCGCTTTGGCTGTCCATGCATGATGGGAATTGTAGTTTTGCCACGGCTGGAAGGTCAAAGATGTCCCATCCCTGCCTTCTTGGAATCAGAACTGAGTGTTTCTCATACAGAGCTACAAATTCCCCTGCACAGACATAGAACTACATGCTAACATTCCGTCTGTCTCAAGCCACCACTAGGGGGAGCTCACTTCATTCCGTTTATACATAGATGTCAAAAAGAAGTCAGCATGTAGCCACTGCCCCCTAGTGGTGGTTGGCTGCACAGGGAATTTTTTACATTGGTTGTTTTTCTTTCTGGGGAAAAAAAATTGACAGATAATTTAGTTAGTTTGTGACGTTTCTCTCTGGCACCACGCAAATTTGATTCAAGTGGCTTATGCACCCCAAAGACTTACTATAATTTATACCAGGAAATATCAAACTCATATGTGGAATGCATTAATGTCTGCACCCTAAATTTGTGCACAAAAATATTACGACTTTTTGTCGGTTTGTACTGTGTGGGGGTTGGTAAAAAGAGGGCGTGGTTTCATGTGAAGAAGGCATGGTCACCCTTTAGCACTGAATATATATACAATATATTACAATTATCCCTGCTAGAAGATGTAAACTACCCCCTCCGCATGTACACCATTTGCCCCCTGCACCATAGCCATTTGCACTTACTTTGTCCCCCTGCTCTGTGGATGTTTACTCCATGGATGTACAGTAATAGAAAAAATGAACAGTACAGTTATATAAGATTAGTTACATTGGGTTTGTTTAATCAGATCTCATCACTATAGTAATCAATATATTTTATTGTTCCGTAATAACATTAATAAGGGAAGGGACGTGACAACTTGTGGTCCGCTAAACATCAAATAGTGAGTGGTTGTCATACTTTTAGAGTGAATACTAGACTCATGAATGTCAGGGTTTTGGGCTTCTATAGACATTACATTAAGATGATTTACATTATTGTCAGTTGTTTTTTTTTCCTTCACATTTTAGATTCTGTTCATGAAGCAGGAGGCTCAGGATGAGCAGGTCTTCAGGCCACGATGAATTTATGATGAGTGGCAGTAGATTTGTAGCTTGGTATTTGATAAGGCGGTGACCCCATCCGGCAGACCCTGCGCGGAGGACGCTTATCTGGACATGATTTAGCGCGGACTCTTCCAGCTCTTGTTAATAACCCTGATTAGCCGCGCGTCTGGTGCTGATTGATCGTGCGGTCATTAGCGACGGCCGCTTGGTAATTAGCCTGTAATAATGGATTAATAAGCTTGTTCTGCTGATAGGGATATGATGAGCAGACACTTCTCAGCTTCCTGTCTTTACGCTGCATTTTTGCAGTGTCTGACAGGGTATAAGCAGGGGACTCCCTGACGTCTTGCATGTCTCTGACGTATACCTTAAAGGGGGTATCTAGGCTTAGAGAAACATGGCTGCTTTCTCCCAGAAACAGGGCCACCCCTCAGTATAGATGCATATTGCAGGCCAGGAATTGTATAGAGCTGAATTGTAATACCACACACAACCTGAGGACAGGGGTGGAGTTTTATTTTTGCTTTTGCAAAACCACCATTTTTCTTGTCCTGTGTTATTCTTTAGGCAGGTTCAGGGTAGAGGGTGTAGGCAATGATGAGCCAGGTCCTAGACGTGTAACATGAACCTGGGCCCCAGTACAGACTATAGCAGGGGCCCTGCCATATGCAGTTCTCTTATCCAGCAGAGGAGCTGTTAACCCTCTCAGGCCAGGACTGTGCTCCCTATAGCAATGCCCCTAATTCTATGTGACTCCAGAGTATATGCCCCTGTCCTCCCCTCTATGACACCTCCTGGTGATGCCGTGTAGTGCAGGGAATGGGTGGAGGGGATGATGGATGGTTCCAGTTTCCCGGATGAGTTCCTGATTGAGTATTTGTGGTGTCACACAATAAAACCAGTCAATTTCCATGGAGAGAATGGGATTTCCAGCTGTTAGAGCCGGACGGATGGGTCTAGGACGTGCAGGTCAGCGCAGGGCGCGTGTGATGGGGCACAAATAGAGGAGATGATATCAGGTCTATAGAACGTCCACAGTTCAGTGCTCTCATTCATCTGGTGATGATGTCATCCACTCTATGATGTCATGTTTCCTGGCTTCAGTCTCATCCACTTTATTGTAGTCATCACCTCCTTCATAAAGGATATAATATGTAGCTGTCACTTCACTCGCTATAGGTTTAGCTGATTGTAATTCTCACCACCTCTACACCAGTGCTTCTCAGTTCCAGTCCTCATGGCCCACCCAATAGGACATTTTGAGGATGTCCCATAAAAGAACACCTGTGATAAAACCTGATGCATGGAGTATAATTATATCACCTGTGATAATACCTGATGAGTATAAGGATATCACCTGTGATAATACCTGATGCACTGAGTACAATTTTATCACCTGTGATAATACCTGATGAGCATAATTATATCACCTGTGACAATACCTGATGAGTATAATTATATCACCTGTGACAATACCTGATGCACCAAGTATAAATATATCACCTGTGATAATACCTGATGAGTAGAATTATATCATCTGTGATAATACCTGATGCACTGAGTACAATGATATCACCTGTAATAATACCTGAGGCACTGAGTATAATTCTACCACCTGTGATAATACCTGATGCACTGAGTACAATGATATCACCTGTAATAATACCTGAGGCACTGAGTATAATTCTACCACCTGTGATAATACCTGATGCACTGAGTATAATTATATCACCTGTGATAATACCTGATGCACTGAGTATAAGGATATCACCTGTGATAATACCTGATGCACTGAGTATAATTATATCACCTGTGATAATACCTGATGCACTGAGTATAATTATATCACCTGTGATAATACCTGATGCACTGAGTATAAGGATATCACCTGTGATAATACCTGAGGCACAGAGTATAGTTCTATCACCTGTGATAATACCTGATGCACTGAGTACAATTTTATCACCTGTGATAATACCTGATGAGCATAATTATATCACCTGTGACAATACCTGATGAGTATAATTATATCACCTGTGACAATACCTGATGCACCAAGTATAAATATATCACCTGTGATAATACCTGATGAGTAGAATTATATCATCTGTGATAATACCTGATGCACTGAGTACAATGATATCACCTGTAATAATACCTGAGGCACTGAGTATAATTCTACCACCTGTGATAATACCTGATGCACTGAGTATAATTATATCACCTGTGATAATACCTGAGGCACCAAGTATACTTATATCACCTGTGATAATACCTGATGCTCTGAGTATAATTATATCACCTGTGATAATACCTGATGCACTGAGTATAATTATATCACCTGTGATAATACCTGATGGACTGAGTATAATTATATCACCTGTGATAATACCTGATGCACTGAGTATAATTATATCACCTGTGATAATACCTGATGCACTGAGTATAAGGATATCACCTGTGATAATACCTGAGGCACAGAGTATAGTTCTATCACCTGTTATTATACCTGATGCACTGACTATAATAATATTACCTGTAAAATACTAAGAAATTCCTGAAAACATGAACTGTTGGTGGGTCCTGAGGACTGGAATTGAGAAGCACGGGTCTATACAGTTTTTGGATGGTGTTTTATGTTTAAGACATGATATATGTTTGCATCTGATGGGACTGGCTGGTTTGTCCCGCTCTCTGAATCTGTCCCTGGGCCATTTGGCACCTCCAGAGCCGGACAATTGGAGGCCCAACACTCTATTATTTCTTGTGAAGTGCCTTTTTTTGTGGAATTTGTTTGTTCTTAAAAACGATACTTTTAATGCATATTAAGTTAGATTTTAATGCGTGATTCTGGGAAACTTTATATATATATATTTTTTTTCCACATGTTTTGACCGGTAAAATTCGAGCATCAACATTGGATGATGCGACTGTTTTTTTGGGTGGTGTTTTACCCTGCACTTCTGGCTAAGAAGGGGTCACACACTCTAAAAGTACAGGGACTTTCTAGGGGGAAGCCAAAGCCTAAGCTAGTCCCACTTCTCTTCAAGAGGGATCAAAACTAGTGAGGAGCAGGAGGGGAGAAGTATTGCTATTGCCTGTGAGCAGAAGTTGCACAAGGACTGCACAGCTCTTATTCAGGACCTTCAGGCTTCAGGCCGGGCCTTGTGCATTCAGATCACAGTTATTTTTAGGATCTGCACTCCACAGCTGGGAATTGCAGTACGGAAAGACACACAGTTTCCTGTATCTTCTACCCACTGTGCCAGACCAAGGAGTGTGGGGGGTGTTGAAAGTAGTAGTAGGTCTCTGGAGTAGTTGGGATCTGTTGGTCAGGTCTCTGGTGTAGTTGGGATTTGGTGGTCAGGTCTCTGCGGTAGTTGAGATTTAGTGGTCAGGTTGCTGGGGTAGTAGGGATCTGGTGGTCAGATCTCTGAGGTAGTAGGGATCTGGTGGTCAGGTTGCTGGGGTAGTAGGGATCTGGTGGTCAGATGACTGGTAAAGTTGGGATCTGGTGGTCAGATGACTGGTATAGTTGGGATCTGGTGGTCAGATGACTGGTATAGTTTGGATCTGGTGGTCAGATCCCTGGTATAGTTGGGATCTGGTATTCTGATCTCTGGGGTAGTTGGTATCTGGTGGTCAGATCTCTAGGGTAGTTAGTATCTGGTAGTCAGATCTCTAGGGTAGTGGGCATGGGGTGGACACTAGTATGTCAGGGCTGTGGACATCTCTCCCAGGGTACAGCACTGACCACCCAGACACAGAGCTCCGGTCCCTCATATGTCTCCATTGTCCATCACTGCCCCCCCATAGATGTGATCTGCCTCTCCCTGATAAGGCGGATGATGTGGTGATGGATGATCTCTCACCTCAGCCTTCTTCATCTTCATGAGAATTTGTTCATTCACGTGTATATACCACAGTTTCAGGCTGATCATAAAGCCCCAAGACATTGTCCTGGTCTAATAGTTCTCACAGCTGAGGGTTTCGATAATCCTATCCAGTCTACCTAATGCTTTTTTTTTTTAATGATTTTTGTCACAAACCCTCCGCATCATGTTCATATTCACTGACAGCAAGCAGATTTAGATTGTGAGTCCTAATGGGGACAGGGAGTGATGTTAATGATAACAAGCTCTGTACAGCGCTGCAGAATATGTTGGTGCTATATATATATTACAGGAATGATGCATGGAGTCTATTAGAAGGCTGCAGAACACAGTAGACAATGATTCAGCGTCATCCCCCTAATTCCGGAGCCCCCTCTAATACACAACGTATTTGTTTATAAATGGGAATCATCCGGATAGACGGGGGTCTCGGCGTGGGCGGCTGGCAGCTCGGTGCATTAATGACCCCGGCGCAGCCTCCAGCACGTTACATGGGAATCCACCGAGCGGAAAGAAATGTTCCGTTATGTTTGGGTAGAAGAAACGAAAAGAAGGAAAAATGTAAATAATATTAATTGCCATCTGCTCCTGGCAGCGGCCGCGCCGACACGTTGAGCCGCCCGCTCCGCTGTTCTTCCTATTAATCCTCCAAGCTGTTCTGAATTCCTCATTTTAATTACAGCCTAAGAACCAGAACCCAGAAAGAAAGGCAGAGACTTCTAGAATTCTGCTGCTGACTGATCTCCTGATGGATCCGTGACGGCGTCTCAGCTCATAGTCAGGATTTCCAGGCTGAGCTTAGTGCAGTCAGGTTCTCAATCCCCTAGTTTCCTATCTTCCAGCCTCCTCATCCTCCAGCCTCCTTATCCTCCAGCTTCCCCATCCTCCAGCCTCTCCATTCTCCTTATCTTCCAGCCACTTCATCCTTCATCCTCCTTATCCTCCAGCCTCCTTATCCTCCAGCCTCCTCATCCTCCAGCCTTCCCAGCCTCCAGCCTCCCCATCCTCCAGCCTCCCCATCCTCTAGCCTCTTTATTCTTTAGCCTCATCATCTCCCAGCCTCTTCATCCTCCACATCTTCCAGCCTCCTCATCCTCCACATCATCCAGCCTCTTCATCCTTCATCCTCCACATCTTCCAACCCCCTCATCCTCCACATCTTCCAGTCTCCTCATCCTCCACATCATCAAGCCTCCTCATCCTCCACATTATCCAGCCTCTTCATCCTCCACATCATCCAGCCTCCTCATCCTCCACATCATCCAGCCTCTTCATCCTCCACATCATCCAGCCTCCTCATCCTCCACATCATCCAGCCTCCTCATCCTCCACATCATCCAGCCTCCTCATCCTCCACATAATCCAGCCTCCTCATCCTCCACATCTTCCAGCCTCCTCATCCTCCACATCTTCCAGTCTCCTCATCCTCCACATCATCAAGCCTCCTCATCCTCCACATTATCCAGCCTCCTCATCCTCCACATTATCCAGCCTCTTCATCCTCCACATCATCCAGCCTCTTCATCCTCCACATCATCCAGCCTCTTCATCCTCCACATCATCCAGCCTCTTCATCCTCCACATTATCCAGCCTCCTCATCCTCCACATCTTCCAGCCTCTTCATCCTCCACACCTTGCAGCCTCCTTCAGCCATCACATCCTCCATTGTAACCTCTAGCCTTCTCATCCTCCAACCACCAGGAATATTGACAATACCGTCATCTCCTCCCTAAACCATTAGGAGACAGATATTAACCTCTTCACTACCCTAAACCACCAGGGTTGCTGACAGTGACTCCACATCTACTGTAGACCCCTAGGGATAAATATGTTAAACTCTGTGCTGGACCACCCTAAATACTGATGTTTTACCTATTTCTGCCCTAGACCACCAGTGATACAGTCCTCAGCCTTTTCACGTTCCTGGACCATTGGGGATGCTCAGGATAACCCCACTTCTGCCCTGGACCAGTAGGGATACAGCCGTAGACCACCAGGGATACTGATATTGACTGCATCTTCTCACTAGACCACTAGAATACAGCCATTAACTTCTTCGCTGCCATAGACCACTGGGAATGTTACCAATAACTTCCATCTCTTCTATCGACCACTAAAGGAACAGACATTAACCTCTTCACTTTTCTAAACCACCAGGGATGCTGATATGAACCCAATCTCTACCACAGACCGCCAGGGATACTGACCATCCTAAAGCACAAGTGATGATGTCATTGAGGTGGTCCACCCTCATCTCTTATGCCCCCATAGCTTTAGATATCAATTGAGGCAATGTTCCCCAACCTGCATCTCACCACCTTTTCAAGACTACAGCACCCAGCATTCCCTGACATACTGTGACTATCATGGCATGCTGGGGATGAAGTATTGGAACAACTGGGAAGCCACAGGTTAGGCAAAGACACATTGTGACTACTGCTCTAGATGTGACTGGAGACTGGACATGCAGAGAAGCCTAGCAGATCTGTGATGTCTGACATCTAGCCTATGAGTGTCTATGGGGCCATGTGCAGCTCTTATGCCCGACCCTTTCCTTGTTTCTATATAGTCAAATATAACCTATAGACACATAGCCACATATACACTATAGCCACATATACCCTATAGGAACATATAACCTATAGACACATAAAACATATAGCCACATATACACTATAGCCACATATACCCTACAGGAATATATAACCTATAGACACATACAGTATGACCAATAGACACATATAACATATAGTCATATATATCCTATAGACACATATAACATATAGTCATATATATCCTATAGACACATATACCCTATAGGAACATATAACCTATAGACACATATAACATATAGTCATATATATCCTATAGACACATATACCCTATAGGAACATATAACCTATAGACACATAGAACATATAGTCACATATACACTATAGCCACATATACCCTAAAGGAACATATAACCTATAGACACATATAACCTATAGAGACATATAACCTATAGACACATATAACATATATTCACATATACTATAGTATACTATATACATATACTATAGTCACATATACCCTATAGACACATATAACCTATAGACACATATACCCTATAGGAACATATACCCTATAGGAACATACAGTATACCCTATAGACACATATACCCTATAGACACATATACCCTATAGAGACATATAACCTATACAGGGGCGTAACTAGAAATGGCTGGGCCCCATAGCAAACTTTTGATTGGGGCCCCCCCTCCTCGACCAACCACTATGCCATCAACACACCCAGCTCTACACAGGTTCTATACACCATATAAATTACACTGCAGTTATATTAAGTGACTCACAGGGGACGTCTTCTCTCATTAGAGTTGTTTCCTTTTCATTTTCTTCTCCATCTGTCCTGGGCCATTATAAGAACTCCAAGCCACGAATCCACAGAATCTGCCAGACAGACAAATTAGGCTCTGTGTAGACAGCTTATAGATTGCCCCTTGTTCAGTCCTCCATATAGATGGCCCCATGTGCATCTACTATAGTAGAGATCCCGCTCTGTGTAATCCATTTATAGTAGATGACACCCTCTGTGCATCACCTATATCAGAGGTAGGGAATCTCTGCTCTCCAGCTTCTGCAAAACTACAACTCCCATCATGTATGGACAGTCAAAAATAAAGCTGTAGTTTTGCAATAGCTGGAGAGCCAAGGTTCCCTATCCCTGCCCTACAGTATATGGTCCCCTCTGTGTAGTCCTCTTAGATGACCCCTCTGTGTCAACCCCCCCAGTGTAGTTCCCCTTATAGATGCCCCCTAGTCCCCTTCATAAATGGCCCCTCTGCGTAGTTCCCCTTTTAGATGGCCCACATTCCCCATAAAGGTAGCCCCCAGTGTTGTCCATCCCCGTCCCGCATATAGGTAGCCCCCAGTGTTGTCCATCCCCGTTCCGCATATAGGTAGCCCCCAGTGTTGTCCATCCCCCATATAGGTAGCCCCCAGTGTTGTGCATTCCCATCCCCCATATAGCCCCCAGTATTGTGCATCCCCCATATAGCCCCCAGTATTGTGCATCCCCCATATAGCCCCCAGTATTGTGCATCCCCCATATAGCCCCCAGTATTGTGCATCCCCCCATATAGCCCCCAGTATTGTGCATCCCCCATATAGCCCCCAGTATTGTGCATCCCCCATATAGCCCCCATTATTGTGCATCCCCCCATATAGCCCCCAGTATTGTGCATCCCCATATAGCCCCCAGTATTGTGCATCCCCCATATAGCCCCCAGTATTGTGCATCCCCCATATAGCCCCCAGTATTGTGCATCCCCCATATAGCCCCCAGTATTGTGCATCCCCCATATAGCCCCCAGTATTGTGCATCCCCCATATAGCCCCCAGTATTGTGCATCCCCCATATAGCCCCCAGTATTGTGCATCCCCCATATAGCCCCCAGTATTGTGCATCCCCCATATAGCCCCCAGTATTGTGTATCCCCCATATAGCCCCCAGTGTTGTCCATCCTTAGCCCCCAGTATTGTGCATCCCCATCCCCACATAGCCCCCAGTATTGTGCATCCCCTTCCCCACATAGCCCGCAGTGTTGTGCATCCCCAGCCCCCACATAGCCCCCAGTGTTGTGCATCCCCAGCCCCCACATAGCCCCCAGTATTGTGCATCCCCTTCCCCACATAGCCCCCAGTTATTGTGCATCCCCTTCCCCACATAGCCCCCAGTATTGTGCATCCCCTTCCCCACATAGCCCCCAGTGTTGTGCATCCCCTTCCCCACATAGCCCGCAGTGTTGTGCATCCCCTTCCCCACATAGCCCCCAGTATTGTGCATCCCCTTCCCCACATAGCCCCCAGTATTGTGCATCCTCTTCCCCACATAGCCCCCAGTATTGTGCATCACCTTCCCCACATAGCCCGCAGTGTTGCTCCTCTGATTAAAAAAACAAACAAACAAACACATAACTCACCTAACCCCACGCTCCCCCGTCGGTCGCTGGTCTCCTCTTCTCTCTGCCTCCGCCCGATGAGCAGCCCTCTGGTGAAGTCCCGGCAGCGTCATCGCTGAGCGCTCAGTGTGCGCCGCGGCGGCTGGGACTTCCGGTTTGTGTTCTTAGTACCGGAAGTCCCAGCCGCGGCGGCGCACACTGAGCGCTCAGCGATGACGCTGCCAGGACTTCACCAAAGAGCTGCTCATTGGGTGGGACACTCTTGTGATCGCAAGCAGAATGCTTGCTTGCGGTCACAAGAATGATTGACAGAGCGGGAAGCCTATGGCTTCTCGCGCTGTCAGTCAGAACACTGAACACCCGGGAGGCCCGCTCGGCCGCCGGGTGTTGCAAGCGTTCATCTTCGGGGGGCCAAGGCCACGGGCCCCCTGATGTTAGGGGCCCCGTAGCAGCCGCTACGGCTGCTACGGCGGTAGTTCCGCCCCTGAACCTATAGACACATATACCCTATAGACACATATACCCTATAGAGACATATAACCTATAGACACATATACCCTATAGACACATATAACCTATAGACACATATACCCTATAGAGACATATAACCTATAGACACATATACCCTATAGACACATATAACCTATAGACACATATACCCTATAGAGACATATAACCTATAGACAAATATACCCTATAGACACATATACCCTATAGGAACATATACCCTATAGAGACATATAACCTATAGACACATATACCCTATAGACAAATATACCCTATAGACACATATACCCTATAGGAACATATACCCTATAGAGACATATACCCTATAGACACATATACCCTATAGAGACATATAACCTATAGAGACATATAACCTATAGACACATATACCCTATAGACACATATACCCTATAGAGACATATAACCTATAGACACATATACCCTATAGACACATATACCCTATAGACACATATACCCTATAGGAACATATACCCTATAGAGACATATAACCTATAGACACATATACCCTATAGACACATATACCCTATAGGAACATATACCCTATAGAGACATATAACCAGGCTCATTCTCTGGCAGCTGGAGGAGACACTCGCTCTGATTTAATGCAGCTCCTCTGCCGTCTCTTATGTAAACCTGCAGCCAGCGGGGGGGCCTCTCTCCTCCCAATTAACCGGTGATTTTCTGACATTAATTGCCCTCATTAAGGTTATTTTGACATTTGTTCTGCTCACCTGCATTCTGTCTGTGCGCAGGGTAACGTAGGCCCCGCGCTGGGAAACCGCCACAATGTACGGAGCCTAGCCAAGTAACAGAATAGGAAGCGATAGTGTGGGGTGTAGGCCAGGTTCACATAGTGCAGAAAAATCTGCAACCAATCTGCAGGATATGTATTGTCATTGGTGTGAAGCCCAGGATATGTAATCGGTGTGAAGCAGAATCCCCAAACTGTTCAGGTTCCGCAACGTTCTCCAAACCTGAGCGAGGTTTGATTCCCCACGTCTGAAGAAGTTGGATGCCGCCCTAGGGATACAGCCATAGGCCATAGCAATCTTTTTCTGGCAGCCCTATGGCAGCATCCAGCTTCTCCAGCCTCAGGGAGTCAAATGCTGAGTGTTCCGCTTCAGAGTACGTTGCCAAACCGGAACATTCGGCAAATAAGCTCAACACTAGTTATAATGTATCATTCTAGAGCCAAGGCTGAACAATGTCTAGACTGATGTTACACCTGAGACCCCAGACTGATACATTGTACATAGCTAGTCCTGTGCTCAGCTGGGAAGTGATACCATTGTATCCAGTGTAGACAATGCTCTGTGAGCTCTACAGCCTGGACTCCAGACTGATCCATTCTACATAGCTAGTCCTGTGCTCAGCTGGGAAGTGATACAATTATAGCAAGTGTAGACAATGCTCTGTGAGCTCTACAGCCTTGACTCAAGACTGATCCATTCTACATAGCTAGTCCTGTGCTCAGCTGAGAAGTGATACCATTGTATCCAGTGTAGACAATGCTCTATGAGCTAAATAACCTGGATTCCAGACTGATACATTGTATATAGCTAGTTCTACTCTAAGCTGAGAAGTGACACAATTATATCCAGTGTAGACAATGCTCTGTAAGCTCTACAGCCTGACCCCAGATTGATACATTGTACATAACTAGTCCTGTGCTCAGCTGAGAAGTGATACAATTATATCCAGTGTAGACAATGCTCTGTGAGCTCTACCGCCTTGACTCAAGACTGATACATTGTACATAACTAGTCCTGTGCTCAGCTGAGAAGTAATACAATTGTATCCAGTCTAGACAATGCTCTGTGAGCTCTACCGCCTTGACTCAAGACTGATACATTGTACATAACTAGTCCTGTGCTCAGCTGAGAAGTAATACAATTGTATCCAGTGTAGACAATGCTCTGTGAGCTCTACAGCCTGGACCCCAGACTGATACATTGTACATAGCTAGGCCTGCTCTCAGCTCATCAGAGGAAATTTCTCCCATATTATGTTGAATAGATACAATGTATCTGTGCATTTGAAATCAGCATTGTCTACACTGGATACAATAAAAATAAATAATAATATAATATAATAAAATGTAGGGTTGTTCCTGTGCAGACTGGGTGGGGGTCAGGGGTGCAGGCGGTATGATGAGACCACTGTTCCTCCATAGTGACATTACAGCACAGTGCACCTAGTGACAAACTCTGCTCTGCTGCATCTGCTCCTCCGGATGAGCCAGCGTGGAGCGGTGCGGTTTTGGTGCACATGGCTCTTGTTACATTGAGATTCCTCTTTGTTTCTCTCATCCACAGCTGCTGTATATCCAGGCTGCAGCCTCCAGCTTCGATTTAATCATCTCCAGTGCAGCGACCATTAGGGGAGAGAAGTTGTGTCTGGAGGTGAAATGCTGAACAATGGCGACACGTTCTGTGCCTCGTGTCCTCCGTCTACAGCTGACTGCACAGCCATGGCGTTCCTCCACTCCGGCTCCAGGGTGCGTGTCCTGAAAATCCTTCACTTCAATGTGCAGGGTCATCACTTCTGCATCCAGTGCCGATCCCGAGGATTGTCAGCGTCCGGGGAGGGTGATGGACGAACCTGCGAAAAAGACACTGACCTGGTCAGAGCTGGCGCGGTGCAAGGGGCTCAGGAGCTCATCTGGGGGAAAAGAATGTTATACAGGACATACAGGAAAAATAACCAGCCCCAGATACAGCTGTAATGTACGGAATAGTGAGTGCAGCTCTGGAGTATAATACAGGATGTAACTCAGGATCAGTACAGGATAAGTAATATAATGTATGTACACAGTGATCCCACCAGCAGAATAGTGAGTGCAGCTCCGGAGTATAATACAGGATATAACTCAGGATCAGTACAGGATAAGTAATGTAATGTATGTACACAGTGACCCCACCAGCAGAATAGTGAGTGCAGCTCTGGATTATAATGCAGGATGTAACTCAGGATCAGTACAGGATAAGTAATGTAATGTATGTACACAGTGACCCCACCAGCAGAATACTGAGTGCAGCTCTGGAGGGTGTGGTTACTGGGTGTGTCTGCGTTTGCTCCTGGGCTCCACACATCCAGACTTCCAGGAGGAGAGAGGCTGATTTACCACCTGCTTCCCCAGGAAGGTGGCAGCTTCCTGGGAGAGTCTTCAGCATGGATCCCCTGACCTCCACCTCCCGGTCAAGGCCGGCGGGGGGTGTAGAGCGTAAGCTACCGGCCAGCGCTCCGGCTGGAGGGGTAAGAAGATCTAGTAGGGTTCGCAGCAATGTGGACCCAGCCCTTCCAGCGACGGGTGGAAGCCGCAAGGTTTGTGATGCAGATACAGAGCCTACAAGCAAGGTGAGCGCAAGAAGGGGTGCAGGTGCAGCTGCACGGAGGGGCTCCCAGGAGAGTCAGGTGGTGGAGCAGTGGGGTCTCAGGGGGCCCAGGGAGTCTGCAGCCACCTATGGCTCCAGGATAGCTGCAAAGCTAGCTGAATATGAGCAGCTGGGAAAGAGACTGAAAGGTCTAAGAGAAGACCTGAAGTTTGCTAAGCACAGAGCCAGCTCAGCCCCCAAAAAAGCAAAAACCTGGACTCACAGCCAAGGTGAGGTCTCTGCAGCAGGAGGTGAGAGAGCTGGAGCTGCAGAGGATGACCATCCTGGAGGGCAGCGATGTCTTCAGGGAAAAACTACTGAATGAGGACAGGTTTACTAAAATGAAGTCCCCAAAAAAAGAGGAGGATGAGAGTGATTGCTCAGCGGATGAAGAGAGCAGTGGTGATGATGATGATGATGAGCAAGACATGGAAGCTGAATCAGCTGAAGTCTCTGTGGCAGCAAGTGGGGAAGCTGTGGAAGCTGAATCACAGCCAATACAGAGTGTGCAGAGTGTGAACACGTCCCAATCCAGCATTCCTGCAGCACAGGTGGCGTTACCATCATCTGATGAAAGTGCTGGTGAGGAGGAGGATGGCGGAGGTGCGCTGATGTCCCAAATTATCAGCATGGAGTCACCGGTGCACTTGGATAATTTCAGCTTTGGAGACGACTTGGGAGAAGACAAAGTTGCTAAGAAGAAAAAACCAAGAAAACCATCACAGCAACTAAATCTTGTTTATGTCCCTTTTGTGCCCTCTGAGCCGACTGCAAAGTCAGTTCAGGGAGCAGCCCCCGGTGGTCTGCCCGTCCCTGCTTCTACAAATGTGGAGCGGGGCCAGAACACTGGGAAGAAAACAGTAAAGATGGCGGAGAGCGCCAGCCCCACTTGTCAAGGTAGTGAGGCTGGTGCAAGTGCAGGGACGGCCGAAAGGCCGGACAAGGTTGCGGACAAGGTGGCATGCCTCCAACCAGGGGGCTTTGGTGGTGTACGGCACTCCTCTGCAGGCAAGGGGGGGAGTGCCCAGGCACCAAGGGCTGGTGTGGAGCTCGGGCGGCCGGGCAGCAGTGGAGACAAAGGAGCGGGCGGCTCCCACAGTGGGTCTGGTGCTGAGAGATGCTCCTCTGCAGGCGGAGGGGGGAGTGTCCAGGCGTCTGGTGCGACACTCTCAGAAGCTTCATCCGCGGTGCCTGTCCCTGCTCAGTTGCAGCGCTGCGGTGGGGCTGTTGGGGGCGGAGCTAAAAACAAAGTAAAAACTGTTGGCGTTTCACAAGAAAACACCTCGGCAGCTACCGGACTGGTACAGCAGGAGCAGGGACTTGACAATAGTGCGGATGATACCAACCTAGCAATGCTGCTGGCTGTTAAAGAAATTGAAGCAGGGGTATTGGCTGAGGCTGAGGGCAAACACGGTGACAAAGTAGCTTCCTCCCAAATTCCCAAAGGGAGGACTGCTGCAAAGTCCCATGAGCCCAAGGATGCCAGGGATGCCAGTGTGACAGCCAGCAGCAGCAGCAGAAATATACTAAAACCAGCCAGATTACACCCGGGTCAGTCCAGTATAGCTAGTCAGGAGGAGATCACTTCTAATGTGTTTACTGATGGTTCTGATTCTGTAAATGTAAATATTATTTCTGCTAATGTTGCTGTGGGGGGTGGGAGTGGTCCGGCTGCCCCCCCAGCGGTGGCCGCTCCTTCCAGGAGCTATGCAAATGTCACTGCTGGGGGTCCTAGGGGATCCTCATCTCTAAACCCTGGGGAAGGTAACTTACAACGACGCCTCCTGGAGGCTTTGCGTAAAGGGGATAGAACGCTCCAAGTAGAGGGGCGGGAGGTCGACCTGTCCTTCTATATAGAAAGACATGGGCTTGGGGCATTCCGAAAGCAAAATGGGGAGGTAACCTGGTCCCTCCCTACAAATGGGCAGGAGGTGGGCCGTAGGAATGTGGTCCGTCTGGTATGGAGAGGCAGTGATGCGTGCCCATCCAGGGCAAAGGTGGTGGAGCTTCTCTTCCAGATGAGATTCAGGGCGAATGACATCTTTGCCCTGATCCACCCCTACGGTACCTCTGAATTCGACATCAGCTTTGTGAAGCCAGAGGGACTTGAGCTCTTCTGGTGTAATCACGAGTTGGTGAAGGATGAGCCCATGTGGCGGGATTTCGCTGTAAAGGCGGTATCCCGTCAGAGTTCTGTCAAGAAGGTGACCGTTCTGACACGTAACGAGTCACTTTCTTGCTATGACATCATGACCTGGCTAGGCAGGTTTGGGGAAGTGACGGATGTCCCCAAGAAAAATCTGGATGAGCATGGCATATGGTCTGGGGCCTGGACGTTTTCCGTCCGTCTCCGACGTTCAGGGAACACTGTCACACACATACCATCGGCTGCTTTCTTGGGTCGCGACAGAATCCAAGTCTTTTACCAGGGGCAGCCGAAGCTGTGCCACAGGTGTGGTGATCCCACCCACTTTAGCGCAAATTGTACTAAACTGATTTGTGCATTGTGCGGTGCGGAGGGTCATCTGGCTGCCAGCTGTGGCCGGATTCGCTGTAACCTGTGTGGTGACCTTGGTCACCCGTTTAGCCGGTGTCCCCGCTCATTTTCCAATGCTGTGGCCGCCCAGGATGGGGAGAGCCTTGAGATTGCCTCACCTGGGGAGGGAACCAGCAAAGGAGAAGGGGCACCAGGGCCAGTGAAGAAGGTGAAAAACAAGAGCCCCTCTAAGCTCAAACGAGAGGAGAAGCGCAGAAGGAGCAGGGACCTTGGAAGTTCCCTGGTGGCAGGAGTAGTCAGTGGTCCTGCTCCTGGCGCTGGCTCAGAGAGAACAGCTGAGGCTCTGGGGGATACCGAGTTAGGCGAAGAGATGAGGAGACTTCGTAAGGAAGAAGCCAAGAGGGCCATTTCCTCAAGTTCCTCCCAATATGAAAGTTTGGATGAGGATGGTGGGAAAGGGCAAGATGAAAGACCTAAGTGTGGCAAAAGAAGGCAGGGTCAAGGGAAGTCTGGTGCTTCCTCTAAATCCTCCTCTGGTGTTACGGGCCATGTGTCTAAGGAAGACCCGACTAACCCCCCTCTGATCGTTCTATCCAATAGGTACCAGACCCTTGGAGAAGGGGGTACGGAGTTGGAGGTGGAGGAGCTTCCAGGGGGCGCCGAGCCTGCTTCTCCAGAGGCAGTTTCCTTGGGAGGTCAGGTGGCCCCAGGGTCTGGAGATGAGGATCCAGGGATGGATTTGTCTACATCCTTAAAAAGGATTAAAGAAAAGTCTAAAGGGTCATCCTCTGATGGGGAGGGGGGTAAGAAGAAAGGGAAAAAGTAAATAAGTAAGGCTGTTTAACTCAATCACTCATGATGGCGGCACTCACCCCATTGACTCTGGCATCCATTAACTGTGCCAGCATTAAGTCGGATACGGCTAGATTTGCAGCCTTTGATTTTCTCGGTCGTATTAACGCCGACATTTTGTTTTTGCAGGAGACCAGGTTGACAAATCAAGCCTTGCTAGTTAAAGCCAAGCGAGAGTGGAGGCATGGGCCTTCACACTGGTCTCTTGCGGCTGAGCCGTATAGTGGGGTGGCGGTCCTTTTTACCGCTCCTGTAGAATGCAGACGGGTTATTGAGTTAGAAATGGGGAGGTGCCTGATCTTGGATGTCCTCATGAAGGGGCAAGAGCTCAGGCTCATTAACATCTATGCCCCACAAACTAAGTGAGACCGTAAAAGCCTTTTTATGAGGATTAAGCCCTTTCTTTTTACGAGTCGGCAAGTGATCTTTGGTGGAGACTTCAACACTATCACGAGGTCTCAGGACAGGAGAGGCGCCAAAGACAAGCTGGCTTATGATAGCATGGCCCTGATTAGTATAGTTAGGGAAGCTCGCCTAGAGGATGCCCACATCCGGACACCCTCGGGCCACGCGGGTTTCACCTATCATCGAGGTAGCTGCAGGTCTAGATTAGACAGGTTTTATTTAAAGGAGGAAGCCGTCTCTTCCGCAGTGTCCGTGGTTGAGGTGGAGTTCTCCGACCACTGTCTAATTTTGTTTTCCCTGAATGTTTCAGAGACCCCCCGGATGGGTAGAGGCTACTGGAGGCTGAATTCGTCCCTCCTGGAAGAAGCAGAGGTAAGACAATCCTTTGAGGATTTTCTTCAGAGTCAGGTACCTCTACTGGGCCTATGTAGTAGTAAGTCAGAGTGGTGGGAGATATTCAAGAAGCGGGTTGCGAGGTTCTTCCGCCAGCTCTCAAGCCTCAGGTCCCTGAATAGGTATCGTGTGTATCAGGGCCTGAGGAGGAAACTCGAGCATCTCGTCTCGACTGGAGGTAGTAGAGAGGAGATCTCCAGAGTGAAAGCCTTGCTCATGAGGTGTCAGTATGATAGGCACGCATCTTTAGTTTTTGAGAGGGATTTCGGGAGGTACCGCTCGCCTGACCCCTACAGAAACTGTAAGATGTCAGTGAGTAGTAAGATCGTGACTGGACTGGTTGATAGTACGGGATCTCTGAACCGGTCCAGATCAGGGATCCTGGAGGTCGTCAGATCCTTTTACTCACACCTCTTGGGGAGGAAGGATCTAGATCGAGATGTGATGTCGGGTTTCCTGGCTGAAACCATTCCTGAGCCAGGGGTAGACCCCTCTCTTGATGTTTTGGCAGAAGAAATCAGGGAAGAGGAAGTTAGACTGGCGATTGAAGGGCTTGCCCTGAAGAAGTCGCCAGGTCCAGATGGCTTAACATCTGAGTGGTATAAGACCTTCAGGGACCTCTTGGTTCCCCTCTTGACCGAGGTCTTCAATGAGTGTCTTTCCTCGGGCACTCTGCCGAGGTCAATGAGGAGGTCAGCCCTGATTCTTCTCTCAAAAGGAAAAGATTCGAGCCGTATTGAGAATTGGAGGCCCATAGCTCTTCTCAATGCGGACAGGAAGATTCTGGCCAAGATACTGTTTAATTGGTTGGTGAAGTTTGCACCCCGGCTCCTTTCGGAGGCTCAGCACTGCTCTGTTCCAGGCCGAAGCACCTTAAGTGCTGTCCTTAGTGTCAGGGAGGCAGTGGAGCGGAGTAGTCTTTGGAAGGGGTACTTGCTGTCCTTGGATCAGGCCAAAGCATTTGATCGGGTGAACCATGAGTACCTCTGGTCTGTTCTTCGGAGATATGGCCTACCAGATACTTTTTTCAATTGGCTTAAGATCTTGTATGCAGGGGCAGAGAGTTTCCCGCTGGTGAACGGTTGGTCTGGCCGCTCTTTTGAGGTTGGGTCTGGTGTTCGCCAGGGCTGTCCTTTGAGCCCACTGTTGTATGTGTTCGCGATCGACCCTTTCCTTAGGAGGGTTGGTTGTGGACCGTTGGCAGGGGTCGGGATGAGCCTGGAGGAACCAGAAGCCACCCTGAGAGTGGTGGCGTACGCTGATGATGTCACTGTTTTTGTATTTTCGAGAGGGGAGGCAGATATGGTGATGTCTGAAGTGGAGCGCTACTCGGAGGCGTCCGGGTCCAAGATCAACCAGGATAAGTGTGAGAGTCTCTGGCTGGGAGGGGGAGATCCCAGGTTTGATCTCCCGGACACCCTTCCAGAGCCCCAAGAGTCAGCAAAAGTATTGGGCATCACATTTGGCCAGGGTGATTACCCCACTAAAAACTGGGATGGTAGGCTCCTGGATGCCACTCGGAAGGTGGACCAGTGGAAAGGTTGGTCTTTAACCTTAAGGGAAAGGGTACACCTGATCAAATCGTACCTGCTCCCTTTGTTCATCTATCTGGGCAGTGTATGTATCTTGCCAGAGGCTTCCTATACTAGGATCTACAGCCTGTTCTTCCAGTTGTTATGGGGGAATAGGCTGAACCTGGTCAAGAGAGAGGTTACGTACCGCACGAGGAGACTTGGGGGTTTGTCTATGGTGAACCCTGTGGTGTTCTTAGTGAACACCTTCTTGAAAGCTAACATCGCAAACCTCTGGAAAGAGAGGGCTCCTCCGTGGGTACTCTCCTGCAGGGAATGGTTTCGGCCTTTCTTCCAGGAATGGGAGACAGGAGGGCGAGTGAAGGACCTTCGTACACCCCATGGATATCTTCCGGCTTACGCTACCCCGACTCTGAAGATGATACGTCGGTGGGGTCTGGGAATGTGGGAGATCAGGACTCAGTCGAGGAAATTCCTTGACCAAAGGGTTCTGTTGACCCATTTCCAGAAGCCCCTGGCGCTCAGGGATTGCCCAGGTCGGGATCTGAGGGTTGGGTTAAGTCTTTTGATCTCAAAGAGGATCCCCCAGAAGTTTTGGGACTTGGCCTGGCGCTGCTTCCAGGGGAAGCTATATGTGAGGGACAATTTGAAATGCAGGAGCTCCGATGATCGGGGGTGTCCCCGAGAGGAGTGTGGAAATACGCTGGAGAGCATGGATCATTTCCTGCTTCATTGTCCCTTCAATATAGGGGTTTACACCAGGGTGGGCGCCTCCATAGGTTGGAGTCAGTTACTCAGCCTCACCTATCCGGAGTGGGCTTATGGGACATTCAGGAACCTGGGTGGCCGAGATCGCTGCACGTTATTTCTAGTCAGCTTAGTGGTTAGGTACCACACGTGGAACGCACGGTGTCTAGTATCTACACAGCGTAGAGTCCTCTCCGAGGTGGAGGTCTGTAGGAACATCACTGGTGACCTTGGGAAGATCAGGTCTTTGGAGTATGGCAGGCTGGGTACCAGTAGGGCTTCTCTCCTCTGGAGGGGTTTTTCCTTTGCTGTGCCCTAGGTACTGAGCCCACTGGGTGAGGGACCAAAATTCTGGTTAGGGACAGAGTAGGTAGGGACAGAGGTAGGGAGAGTGTGAGGGTTAGATTAATATTTAAGGATAGTAGTAGGGAGAGGGTAGGGGGCATAGTCAGGGATAGGTTATAAATTATTATGGTACCCGGTCTGCCATCCTCCGATCCGGGGCTGTGCATGACACGTTAGCTTTTTGTTTTCTAACAAGTAGTAAACAGTAAAGGGCTTACAGGCTACCGAACTTGAGCCTTGCTGTTATGTCATAATGTGTTTGTGTTATGGGATATTGTTATGGTGTATACTTCATATTGTATAAGTTCTGGGGTATAGGATAGGTTGGGTGGGGTGATGGGGGAGGGGTTCCCTGGATGGGTATTGGGGTTCTGGCATGGGTCACTGAGGGACAAAAACTGAACTCAAGGACCCAGACTCATGTCCAGATTTGGGGTGTGGGAAATGGGGCTTATAGTTAGTGTAGTAGATAGGTTTATGTGTGATATGGTTGCTGTAATTTATTGATTTGCATTATTATTATTATGATTTGCATTATTATTATTATTATTATTATTATTATTATTATTATGATTTGCATTATCAGTATTTGTGTCTTATAAGGCAGCCGGACCTCGTATTCTTGGGATACTTTCAAAAAGATAACTGTTAAAGTTGTATAGTGCATGTGTGTGTTGTTGGATGGGAGTTATTTATCTGGAAGTGGGGGGCTTGGTGGGTGACTTATGCTGGGGTGTATGTGTATGTGTGTGAGGGGGGGGGGGGGCTTTGTGTGTTGGGTTTGCAGGGCATGGTGTGTGTGTGTCCAGACTGGGACTGTGTTGAGTTAGAGCCGAGAATGGCTCAGAGCATGTTGTAGATTTTTTGGTTTTGGTCTAGACAGAGTGTCTATACTATATAATTTCTGTGTGCTGTGGGGTGTGAGTGTGGGGTAGGTAGTAGTGGTGGTGGGGTAGTAATAGTAGTAGTAGTAAGGGTAAGTTGGGGGGGTAGTGTTTTATTATGAAGCTGGACTGGCCGGGTGAGGCAGGTGTGAGGGATGATTTCCTTATAGAAAATATGATTATTATTTTGGAATTTATTGATTTGTTGTTTTTGTTATAAGCAGAAAGCTTTGTATTTGTTTTTGTTCTGGCCGATGGAGCCGCGTTTATGTTTATGTAGTTATACTTGTTAAGTTTTATATTTTTCTAATAAAAAGAATTACAGGATGTAAGAGGAGTGTGGAGGCATGCTGGAGAGCATGGGGCATTTTCTGCCTAATTGTCCCTTTAATACAGAGGATTACAACAGGGTGGCCGCTTCCATCGGGTGGCCCAGGTTGGCCCGTCTCTCCTTTGCAGAATGGGCCTATGGAGCATTCAGAAACCTTGGTGGCTGGGACCGGAGCACTTTATTCCTAGTCAGCATAGTGGTCACGTACCACACATGGAGTGCAGAGTGTTTATTGTCGCCCCCTCTGTGGATGAGGTGGTTAGGGGCACACTCGGTGACCTGGAGAAGGCGCGCTCTTTGGAGTACGAGAGGCTGGGGGCTGGTAGGGCCTCTTGTCTTTGGAGGGGCTCTGCCTATAAGGTGCCTTAGCCTGCGTCTCCTCTCCTGGTGGTGGGCTGATGCTGGCACATTAGTCTTTTGTTTTGTGCTGTAGCTGTATAGGAATATAGGGCTTGCAGGCACTGAACTTGGCCTTTCGGGCTGTGTGTGGCGCTGAAAAGCCCCACTATGGTTTGCTGTGTATGTTTGTGTATATTATTAGTTTGTTTAATTGTGTATATAGTTTGCATATTTTTGTGTTGGGTCTCCACCTGGGGTTGGGGTTTAGTGTTAGGTTGGGTTACATGGGGGGAGGGGGGTTCTTGGGACTTTGATATAAACACAAACTCCTGGGCTGTTTCATGGACATCTGTTATCATGTACTGGGGGCATGGGATGCGGGACCAGCTCAGGACACAAAAAAGAAAAAAAATAATACTTAAAAATAAATAAATAAATAATTGGTGTAGGGATCTATGTATTTAATTAGAGATGAGCGAACCTGGAGCATGCTCGACTCCATCCGAACCCGAACTTTCGGCATTTGATTAGCGGTGGCTGCTGAAGTTGGATAAAGCCCTAAGGCTATGTGGAAAACATGGATATAGTCATTGGCTGTATCCATGTTTTCCAGACAACCTTAGAGCTTTATCCAAGTTCAGCAGCTACCGCTAATCAAATGCCGAACGTTCGGGTTTGGATCGACTCATATTTATGTATCTGTTTGTGCATTTATTTATTTTATGTGGAACGCAACCAGACCAGGGGTTAAGTATAGAGTATAGTCATGTTAGTTATTGTTAGTTAAGTTATGAGTTTTGATATGAGTCTTAATATTTGTGTTATTATTGTGGTGTTTTGGGGAAAATCTAGTTTGCACGTGTGGGGGATAATACAGCGTTTGGTGAGTGTCAGGCTGGACCAGCCAATATGTTTATGGATTTGTAAATATTGTACAGTTATATGTTATTTATATTGTTGGTTTGTTGTTGTAATGTTTTATATTTTTAAATTAACGAAATACAGTTCTATATCTGTTTATACATATGGCGCTCTCTCTATGGCTCATATCCGGCTGCAGTCGCTCTTTGTAGTGGCAGTGATGGACGGCTGCTGACATTATAGGGTTATGTTGTGTCGACCTCTTCAGCACCTTGGACAGAGATCTCTCCGGCACAGACTCCCCCTCGCTGCGCCCCCTGCTGACAGAAGCTCCTCTCATGCTCTTCATCCTCCTCTAGTCTCTGGGGTCTCCCGCCCTCACATTCCCTGTATAATTACCTCACTCTGCCCCTTTAATTTTTCGCTCGAGGCCTCACCAGAAGATTCTCTACAGAAAGTTTTGCCTCCTGTAACTTTCGCTGTGAAAAGCAAAGTCTCCTAATCAGACGGAGGAGGAAAGTCTGGTGTCTTGTGAGTGTCAGCGCTGAGCGCCAGATGACAAGTGACAGCACTGCGCTCCTTCCCACCTGTGTCCCAGCAGCCTCAGCACTTCCTGGCAGCTTTGATTTGTGCTGACTGGCGGCTTTACTGTATTTTTATCCTCACATACGATTCATTTGTGTGACAAATACCCAACAGCCGGGATCAGCGGAAACATGGCACACAATGGCGCAGCATCCCACCATAGTCATATGACACCTGTGTATACTCCAGCTTTATGTACATGATTTCCCAAAAGTAGGCGGGATTAGCTGACCTTTCATGCATAAATGACCCCTTTGTTTTCAGTTTTTCTCCAGCATCAAGATCTCTGCTTGTTGTCAGTGCCTGGAAAGCACCTCAGGTAATTCTATTACCTGTTACAGCTGAACGTTTCCTACTATTGTATGCCATCTACAGCAAGGCAAGTCTCTCTCCTGTCCCATATCATCATACTACTACCCCCTTCATCTTCCTGCCCCTCCATCATCATACTACTACCCCCTTCATTCTCCTACCCCTCCATCATCATACTACTACCCCCTTCATCATCATACTACTACCCCTTTAATCATCATACTACCCAGATTTATCTTCCTGCCCCTGCATCATCATACTACTACCCTACATCATCCTCCTGCCCCTCCATCATCATACTACTATCCCCTTCATCCTCCTGCTCCTCCATCATCATACTACTACCCCCTTCATCCTCCTGCTCCTCCATCATCATACTACTACCCCCTTCATCCTCCTGCTCCTCCATCATCATACTACTACCCCCTTCATCATCATACTACTACCCCTTTAATCATCATACTTCCCAGATTTATCTTCCTGCCCCTCCATCATCATACTACTACCCCCTTCATGCTCCTGCCCCTCCATCATCATACTACTACCCCATCATCCTCCATCATCATACTACTACCCCCTTCATCCTCCTGCCCTTCCATCATCATACTACTTCCCCCTTCATCCTCCTGCCCCTCCATCATCAGACTACTACTCCCTTCATCCTCCTGCCCCTCCATCATCATACTACTACCCCATCATCCTCCTGCCCCTCCATCATCATACTACTACCCCCTTCATGCTCCTGCCCCTCTATCATCATACTACTACCCCCTTCATCCTCCTGCCCCTCCATCATCATACTACTACCCCTTCATCCTCCTGCTCCTCCATCATCATACTACTACCCCCTTCATCATCATACTACTACCCCTTTAATCATCATACTTCCCAGATTTATCTTCCTGCCCCTCCATCATTATACTACTACCCCATCATCCTCCTGCCCCTCCATCATCATACTACTACCCCCTTCATCCTCCTGCCCCTCCATCATCATACTACTACCCCCTTCATCCTCCTGCCCCTCCATCATCATACTACTACTCCCTTCATCCTCCTGCCCCTCCATCATCATACTACTACCCCCTTCATGCTCCTGCCCCTCTATCATCATACTACTACCCCCTTCATCCTCCTGCCCCTCCATCATCATACTACTACCCCTTCATCCTCCTGCTCCTCCATCATCATACTACTACCCCTTCATCCTCCTGCTCCTCCATCATCATACTACTACCCCCTCCATCATCATACTACCCATACTACCCTTTAATCATCATACTTCCCAGATTTATCTTCCTGCCCCTCCATCATCATACTACTACCCCATCATCCTCCTGCCCCTCCATCATCATACTACTACCCCCTTCATCCTCCTGCCCCTCCATCATCATACTACTACTCCCTTCATCCTCCTGCCCCTCCATCATCATACTACTACCCCCTTCATCCTCCTGCCCCTCCATCATCATACTACTACCCCCTTCATCCTCCTACTCCTTCATCATCATACTACTAACCCCTTTATCTGTAATTAAAACAAAAAAAGCTGTACTAACCTGTATGGTTCCTCTATTCCCCTAGTGACTTCTCTCCGTGCTCTGCATGAGGGATGTCACTTGTTCCGGTAGATGGGAGGAGAGGGTGGCCCCTTGGGGCTGGAGGAAGATACTGCCTGTAGACACAAGAGATACTGTCACAGCAGCGGCTGATGGTTTCCTGCTGTGTCAGTACACTGTTAGCTATAAACACTCAGTAATGCTTATAGCTAAAGGCTTGGGGGGTATCAGGGGGCGGAGCTTCCCGCAACGGGGGGCAGAGCTTGCCTGGACTGTCTCCTCAAAATTGGGACAGTCCCGGCAAGACCAGGACTTTTGGCAACTATGCAGTCTGGGGTCCAGGCTGTGTAGCTCACAGAGCATTGTCTACACTGGATACAATTGTATCACTTCTCAGCTGAGAGCAGGACTAGCTATGTACAATGTATTAGTATGGAGTCCAGGATGTTTAGCTCACAGAGCATTGTCTAGACTGGATACAATAGTCCACATTGCACCTAGCTGACACCGTGCCCATATGGTAGATACACCAGAGATTTGGACTCCAGACACGTTTACCTGTATTGATTCATTGTAACAAATTATAAGGATAGAACAGATATAAGCTGGAGCTGTGAGGGAGCATATTACATCAGGACAGGTTTCTGCCTATTGTATATATAGTTGTCTGGTCACTGACAGCAAGCAGAGACCTTGCGAATGGGAAATAATGGAAACATGAATCTGTTATTAAGCTTTTGTAAACTGGAATGTTCCACTTCTTCCTCCATTTATAATAGAAAGGTATGATCTATATAGACGGTGTATGCGGGGGCGGCGTCCACATTATGGGGGTTAATCGCTCAGTTTGGCCTAATTTGGCTGAAGTTTCCCTGATATAATAAATGGCGCAGTATAAGGCACTTAACCTTGGAGGGGATATTATTACCTGCGCCTGGACGGGACTGTGACTGAGATAAATAACTGGGAGAGATGATAAAGTAAGAGGCTGAGCGGATCTCATTCCCTGCCCTTGACAGCTCGTCATACAGGACAGGATATCTCTGGAGGTATATATATATATATATATATATATATATATATATATATATATATATATATATATATATATATATATATATACACATACACTACCGTTCAAAAGTTTGGGGTCACCCAAACAATTTTGTGTTTTCCATGAAAAGTCACACTTCTTCACCACCATACGTTGTGAAATGAATAGAAAATAGAGTCAAGACATTGACAAGGTTAGAAATAATGATTTGTATTTGAAATAACATTGTTCTTACATCACACTTTGCTTTCGCCAAAGAATCCACCTTTTGCAGCAATTCCAGCATTGCACACCTTTGGCATTCTAGCTATTAATCTGTTGAGGTAAGCTGGAGAAATTGCCCCCCACGCTTCTAGAAGCAGCTCCCACAAGTTGGATTGGTTGGATGGGCACTTCTGGCGTACCATACGGTCAAGCTGCTCCCACAACAGCTCAATGGGTTTCAGATCTGGTGACTGCGCTGGCCACTCCATAACCCATAGAATACCAGCTGCCGATTCTGCTGTAAATAGTTCTTACACAATTTGGAGGTGTGTTTAGGGTCATTGTCCTGTTGTAGGATGAAATTGGCTCCAATCAAGCGCTGTCCTCAGGGTATGGCATGGCGGTGCAGAGTGATAGCCTTCCTTATTCAGAATCCCTTTTACCCTGTACAAATCTCCCACCTTACCACCACCAACCCCAGACCATTACATGACCTCCACCATGTATAACAGATGGCGTCAGGCATTCTTCCAGCATCTTTTCATTTCTTCTGCATCTCACAGTTCTTCTTTGTGATCCAAACACCTCAAACTTGGATTCATCCGTCCACAACACTTTTTTCCAGTCTTCCTCTGTCCAATGTCTGTGTTCTTTTGCCCATCTTAATCTTTTTCTTTTATTGGCCAGTCTCAGATATGGCTTTTTCTTTGCCACTCTGCCCTGAAGCCCAAAATCCGGCAGCCGCCTCTTCACTGTTGACACTGGTGTTTTGCGGGTACTATGTAATGAAGATGCCAGTTGGGGACCTGTGAGGCGTCTGTTTTTCAAACTAGAGACTCTAATGTGCTTATCTTCTTGCTTAGTTGTGCAACACGGCCTCCCACTTCTTTTTCTACTCTGGTTAGAGCCTGTTTGTGCTGTCCTCTGAATGGAGTAGTACACACCGTTTTAGGAAATCTTCAATTTCTTAGCAATTTCTCGCATGGATTAGCCTTCATTTCTAAGAACAAGAATAGACTGTCGAGTTTCAGATGAAAGTTCTCTCTTTCTGGCCATTTTGAGCGTTTAATTGACCCCACAAATGTGATGCTCCAGAAACACAATCTGCTCAAAGGACGGTCAGTTTTGTAGCTTCTGTAACGAGCTAGACTGTTTTTAGATGTGTGAACATGATTGCACAAGGGTTTTCTAATCATCAATTAGCCTTCTGAGCCAATGAGCAAACACATTGTACCATTAGAACACTGGAGTGAAAGTTGCTGGAAATGGGCCTCTATACACCTATGTAGATATTGCACCAAAAACCAGACATTTGCAGCTAGAATAGTCATTTACCACATTAGCAATGTATAGAGTGTATTTGTTTAAAGTTAGGACTAGTTTGAAGTTATCTACATTGAAAACTGGAGCACTACTGGATCAAAGACTAGAGCATTATACTACTGAAGCAGATACTGGAGCATTATACTACTGCTCGACAGGCTGCAGCACTATATCACTCGTCCAGAGACTGGTGCACTATAGTACTGGATCAGAGACTAGAGCTTTATACTACTTGACCAGATACTAGAGCACTATACTAATGGATTGGATGCTAGAGCACTAAACTACCGGACCAGAGAGTGGAACACTATGCTACTGCACCAGACACTGGAAAATATACTACTGGTCCAGATACTGGAACACAATACTAATGGACTAGAGACTTGAACATTATACAAATGAAGTGGAGACTGCAACACTGTACTACTGGATCAGAGATTGGAGCCCTCTGCTGGACCAGAGACTTTTCCAGACTACTGGAAAAGATACTGGAGCACTGTACTACTGGACAAGCGACTAGAGCACTATACTACTGGACAAGCGACTAGAGCACTATACTACTAGACAAGCGACTAGAGCACTATACTACTGGACAAGCGACTAGAGCACTATACTACTGGACAAGCGACTAGAGCACTATACTACTGGACAAGCGACTAGAGCACTATACTACTGGACAAGCGACTAGAGCACTATACTACTGGACAAGCGACTAGAGCACTATACTACTGGACAAGCGACTAGAGCACTATACTACTGGACAAGCGACTAGAGCACTATACTACTGGACAAGCGACTAGAGCACTATACTACTGGACAAGTGCCTAGAGCACTATACTACTGGACAAGCGACTAGAGCACTATACTACTGGACAAGCGACTAGAGCACTATACTACTGGACAAGCGACTAGAGCACTATACTACTGGACAAGCGACTAGAGCACTATACTACTGGACAAGCGACTAGAGCACTATACTACTGGACAAGCGACTAGAGCACTATACTACTGGACAAGCGACTAGAGCACTATACTACTGGACAAGCGACTAGAGCACTATACTACTGGACAAGCGACTAGAGCACTATACTACTGGACAAGCGACTAGAGCACTATACTACTGGCAAGCGACTAGAGCACTATACTACTGGACAAGCGACTAGAGCACTATACTACTGGACAAGCGACTAGAGCACTATACTACTGGCAAGCGACTAGAGCACTACCTATGTATCGGGGGACCTAACTCCCAACTGCTAACATGTACCTACCTAATGGGGATACCTATCTAACTACTGGGGGTGTTGACCTAGCTACTAGGGGACCCTCCTCACATATGGTGAAACCTACCAACTGCAAGGGCATTTACTATTGAAGGACCTTACTACCAACTAGGTTGAACTACCTACCAGTCTACTGGGCCAGCCTCAGAGGTGTGCAACTGCACAGAGAACATTTTGCATTGAGGCAAAATATCACACATACAAAACAACAACAACACCCATACAAAATAACAACATCACACAGAACAACACCCATACAAAACAACATAACACATACAGAACAGCAACAACCATACAAAACAACATCACACAGAAAAATAACACCTATACAAAGCAACATAACACATACACAAGAACAACAACCATGTGAAACAACATCATGCAGAAAAACAACCCCGATACAAAACAACAACACACAGAACGATAACACCCATACAAAACAACAACATTACACAGAACAACAACACTCATACAAAACAACAACATTACACAGAACAACAACACTCATTCAAAACAACATCACACAAAACAACAACACTCATACAAAACAACATCCAACATACAGATTAACAACACCCATACAAAACAACATCACACAGAACTAAAACAACCATACAAAAATAACATAACATATACAGAAAAACAACACTCATACAAAACAACATCACACAGAACAACACCCATACAAAACAGCATAACACATACAGAACAGCAACACCCATACAAAACAACATTACCCAAAACAACAACACTCATACAAAACAACATCCAACATACAGATTAACAACACCCATACAAAACAACATCATACATACAGAACAACAACACCCATATAAAACAACAACAACAACAACAACAGCATCATAAAATAGAAGAACATCAACAACATCCATATAGAACAACATCACACATACACAACGCTTATAAAATCAATAAAGCACATATACTAGACCTCTGCAGGACACATACACAGCCTATACAGGACACATACGAACCCTATACAGGACACATACGCACCCTATACAGGTCACATACGCACCCTATACAGGACACATACGCACCCTATACAGGACACATACGCACCCTATACAGGACACATGCGCACCCTATACAGGTCACATACACACCCTATACAGGACACATACAAACCCTATACAGGACACATACAAACCCTATACAGGACACATATAGACCCTATACAGGACACATACATACCCTATACAGGACACATACACAGCCTATACAGGACACATACGCACCCTATACAGGACACATACGCACCCTATACAGGACACATACACACCCTGTACAGGTCACATACAGACCCTATCCAGGACACACATACACCCTATACAGGACACATACACACCCTATACAGGACACATACAAACCCTATACAGGACACATACGCACCCTATACAGGTCACATACACACCCTATACAGGACACATACAAACCCTATACAGGACACATACACACCCTGTACAGGTCACATACAGACCCTATCCAGGACACACATACACCCTATACAGGACACATACGCACCCTATACAGGACACATACACACCCTATACAGGACACATACAAACCCTATACAGGACACATACGCACCCTATACAGGTCACATACAAACCCTGTACAGGTCACATACAGACCCTATCCAGGACACACATACACCCTATACAGGTCACATATAGACCCTATACAGGTCACATACAAACCCTATACAGGACACATACACACCCTATACAGGACACATACACACCCTATACAGGTCACATACAAACCCTATACAGGACACATATAGACCCTATACAGGACACATACATACCCTATACAGGACACATACACAGCCTATACAGGACACATACGCACCCTATACAGGACACATACACAGCCTATACAGGACACATACGCACCCTATACAGGACACATACAAACCCTATACAGGTCACATACACACCCTATACAGGACACATACAAACCCTATACAGGACACATATAGACCCTATACAGGACACATACACACCCTATACAGGACACATACAAACCCTATACAGGACACATATAGACCCTATACAGGACACATACACACCCTATACAGGACACATACACACCCTATACAGGACACATACGCACCCTATACAGGTCACATACAGACCCTATCCAGGACACACATACACCCTATACAGGTCACATATAGACCCTATACAGGACACATACACACCCTATACAGGTCACATACACACCCTATACAGGTCACATATAGACCCTATACAGGACACATATGCACCCTATACAGGACACATACGCACCCTATACAGGACACATACGCACCCTATACAGGTCACATACACACCCTATACAGGACACATACAAACCCTATACAGGTCACATACACACCCTATACAGGTCACATATAGACCCTATACAGGACACATACGCACCCTATACAGGACACATACACACCCTATACAGGACACATACGCACCCTATACAGGACACATATGCACCCTATACAGGACACACATACCCTATACAGGACACATACGCACCCTATACAGGACACATACGCACCCTATACAGGACACATACGCACCTTATACAGGACACATACGCACCCTATACAGGACACATACGCACCCTATACAGGACACATACGCACCCTATACAGGACACATACGCACCCTATACAGGACACATACACAGCCTATACAGGACACATACGCACCCTATACAGGACACATACGCACCCTATACAGGACACATACGCACCCTATACAGGACACATACGCACCCTATACAGGACACATACGCACCCTATACAGGACACATACGCACCCTATATAGGACACATACAAACCCTATATAGGACACATATGTGCAATACATGTGGTGCGTATCTGTAGGGTGGAAGGAATGATGCTCTGTCCATACATGTAGGATACGGCTGTATGTGGATGGTGCTAAGCCGGTCCCCCCCCCTCCGTATTGTTTGTGTTGGTGGTAAGTGGTCATTAGCATGCAGTGGATATGGAGGACACGGCTGATTAATTGGCTGTAGGACGATCCTCCTGAGAGTGCTCTGGGAGTCAGTCAGGATGTAGCCGCCATCTGTTTCCTCTCTCATTGGATGAAGCGACTGTGAGTGAATTCGCTGACCCAGGTTACATTTTATTTTGTTAAGAAGTGTGCGGATGTTAGCGACTCGGAACAATGTGCCAGTGCCAATGCACCCCGCAGATAAACTCTGTGCATCAAGAAAGTGAAGCATTACACAGAAGGTGAAGTCAGGACAGAGGTCTTAAAGGAACACTCCAGAAAAACTACATCCAGTACAGGGTCTAAGGGGGCAGAGCCTGACGCCAGGATTCACAGAACACTAATCCCTGTGTCATGCTCTGCCCCTTCCAGCACTGCACTATAAGGACATCAGAGTTCAGTGTCCCAGTACCAGTATCCCAGTGTAAAGTTATTGTTGTGTGGCTGAAGAATCTCTAGAAAACTGCCCAAGTCTGTGTCTGGGTATGGTGAGGTAACTGGCATACTACTGCTTAAACCTGGGTATTAAGAATATGCTTGGGTTGGCTCATCTCTAGTAATTATGAATCTTTATTGCCAATAATAGTGGGTCACATGTAAAGGATGTATGAAAGTTTGGTCACATGACCTTTACTCAAACAACTTCTGCCTAAAGTGTGGTCAGAGGAAGTCGTCCCTTTTCTAGAGTTAAAACCAATCACTGCAAAAACAAGTCCAAACCCTATTCCTAGAGGGCAGGAACCTTCTGGTGAGTCCAGACGGGACCAAGGAAGGGGTAGGAAGTCAGTTTGCCTACTCTAATTGTCAGCCCTGTGGGAAGGTTAAGGCCCTAGTTACAGTAGCATCCAGTCCTCAGCCAGAACCTGCTGCAAGCAAGAGAACCAAGACTCCTCTGCAGCGGGAGCTAAAATCCTGTTTTACTTGCTAGAAATACAGTGGGGATCCTGAAGATTGGGGTGATCAGGATGCTGTGTGGAGTCTCCATTCCATTTAGAGGGCAAATCATCTTGAAGGACTCTGTTCCTGGTCTGACAGGGAAAATTGGCAAAACGGGAGAGGCAATATAACTGTGTAAGGACTCTCCAGCAGCACATCACAGAGTTAGTGCCCAATGGCCTCTACATTACTTGCAGATAGTCAACTCTGTGGGGGTCCTCTACAGCAGAGTTTAATCTAATTGGACTGTATGTCACTAGTGACACTAGAATTAGGGTGTTGGTGTTCAGGCCTCCACTCATCTCCAGAAACACATGGCTGACTGTGTGAACATACCCCAATACTATACATTTGGCCGCACGCTTTCTCCATTCGTCTCGTTTCGTGAAATTTTCCGTTAGCTGCCCCCCCCCCCCCAGCCTCCAGCTGTCAGGTGCATTGTGGGCGATGAATTCCTGACATTTCCCTCTAATCAGAAGATAAATGTTCGGATTATTTCCCTTTTACTGGAATTAACTGATCCACAAACACAACCTTCACCAGCGCTCCCGGCCGCCCCCCGAACGCCGCGCTGTCAGTGATGGAGGCTCAGTGAGGTCGGGTTTACCAGATTAATGAGTTTGGAGTAAACGTCTAATGCTTTTCAATCAGGGTGGTTTTCTCGCCTCGCGCCTCCGATACCTCGCTTCTAATGAACCATATGTTACTCTGCCGGTGACATTTCCAGAGCCTCGGCCTGGGCGCAGCCTCCTGAGCAGGGACAATACCACATTAAGACAAAGCCGCGGCTCATCTCAATCCACTTATGAATATCGGATCTCACTTTCCTTTGCCGTCATTGGCGTCACTTACTGGCAGCATCAGCGCCGGCACCGGATCAGCTTACAGATGTTTGGCATCATGTCACCTCCCAGTCTATTAGGGACAGTGAAGAACCAGAGAACTGGTCATCACCGTTATACAGAACTACACAGTGCCGCTAATGTGGCCACCATTACCTGCCGCAGTTATACAGCATTGTATCCATTGACTCTGAATAACTAGTTGTATTGGCTATTCAGTGCTCTGGAAAAGCTGGGTGGTAAGTGCAGCAGTTCAGTGGTGGGGGTATCACTGCAGGACCAGATAAAATTATGGTTGGAGATCCCAAAACAGTTGGATGAGAAGCCTTGTAGGATCCTAATGTAAACCCAGCTTTCCCAGGAGCAGATATATCTAGAACATGACCGAGCGGACCCGTCACATCTGGAGGATACGGCTTGGTTGTGATCTTTCTTGTGTTTTGTTTTGCAGACTTGGAGGGAGGACGAGCGGCTGCGGCGCAGGACGTTATTTACTGAGCTCATAAACCTTCTGTAATTCCATTAACCTTTCCAGATATTTCTGCTATTTACCAAATCTGCTCCGATGGATAAAATGTCACATGATTCACCGATCATCTGTCGCCGAAAACCTGAGTGCTGGATCTCAGGGACATATACATTATATATACTGACTGCAGAAATAGCCATAACATTATCTATCTATCTATCTATCTATCTATCTATCTATCTATCTATCTATTATCTATCTATCTATCTATCTCCTATCTATCTATCTACCTATCTATCTATCTATCTATCTATACGAAACAAAGTCACTCAGCACTCTTGAGATGATTATGGCTATGTTCACACTACGTATGTTTAAGGCTGTATAGCAACCAAAACAAGGAGTGGATTGAAAACACAGAAAGGCTCTGTTCACATAATGTTGTAATTGAGTGGATGGCCGTCATTTAATGGCAAATATTTGCTGTTATTTTAAAACAACGGCTGTTGTATTGAAATAATGGCCGTTATTTACTGTTATATGGCGCCCATCCACTAAGTTTCAACATTGTGTGAACAGAGCCTTTCTGTGTTTTCAATCCACTCCTGGTTTTGGTTGCTATGAGGACCTGACATGAGGACCAAATACAGCCTCAAATATACATAGTGTGAACCCAGCCTTAACCCCTTTGTGCTGCAGCTAGTTTGGGCCTTAATGACCAGGCTAATTTTTCAAAATCTGACCTGTCTCACTTTATGCTCTCATAGCTCAGTGATGCTTTAACGTATGCTAGCGATTCTGAGATTGTTTTTTCGTGACATATGGCACTTTATGTTAGTGGCAAAATTTGGTCACTACTTTGTGTGTTTTTTGTGAAAAACATCAAAATATCATGAAAAATTAAAAAAATTTGCATTTTATGAACTTTGAAATTCTCTGCTTCTAAAAAAAGAAAGTCGTAGCACATAAATTAGTTACTAAGTCACATTACCAATATGTCTTCTTTATTCTGGCATAATTTGGTAAACATATTTTACTTTTTTAGGGTGTTATGGGGCTTAGAAATTTATCAGCAAATTATCACATTTTCGTGAAACTGATTTTTTTAGGGACCAGTTCTTTTTTTAAATGGATTTAGAAGTCTGGTATCCTGAAAACCCCCATAAGTGACCCCATTTTGGAAACTACACACCTTAAAGAATTAATCTAGGGGTATAATGAGCATTTTAACCCTACAGGGGCTGGAGGAAAGTATTCACAATTAGGCAGTAAAAAAATTGAAAATTTAAATTTTCCAATAATATATACGTTTAGATTAAAGTTTCTCATTTTCAAAAGGAATATGAGACAAAAAGCACCCCAAAATTTGTAATGCAGGTTCTCTTGAGTACAACGGTACCCCATATGTGGGCGTAAACCACTGTATGGGCACACAGCAGGGCTCAGAAGGAAGGGAGCGCCAATTAGCTTTTCCAATGCAGATTTTGCTGAAGAAGTTTCTGAGCGCCAGGTGCGTTTGCAGAGCCCCTGTAGTGTCAGCAGAGAGAAAACCCCCCATAAGTCACCCCATTTTGGAAAGTACACCCCTCAAAGAATTCATCTTGGTGTGTGGTGACCATTTTGACCCCACAGGTATTACAGGAAAGTATTCAAAAGAAGACAGTAAAAATGAAAAACTTGAATTCTTCCAATAATATGTTCGTTTAGTTTGAAATTTCTCAATTTCACGAGGAACAAGAGGAAAAAAGTACCCCAAAATTTGTAACGCAGGTTCTCCTGAGTACAATGGTACCCCATATGTGGGCATAAACCACTGCATGGGCACACAGGAGGGCTCAGAAGGGAAGGAGCGCCAATTAGCTTTTTCAATGCAGATTTTGCTGAAGAAGTTTCTGAGCGCCAGGTGCGTTTGCAGCGCCCCTGTAGTGCTAGCGGAGTAAAATCTCGCCATAAGTCACTCCATTTTGGAAAGTGCACCCCTCATAGAATTTATTTTGGGGTGTGGTGAGCATTTTGACCCCACAGGTATTTGAGGAAAGTATTCAAAAGTAGACAGTAAAAATGAAAAACTCGAATTTTTCCAATAATATGTTCCTTTAGTTTGAAATTTCTCAATTTCACGAGGAACAGGAGAGAAATGTCACCCCAATATATGTAACACAGGTTCTCCTGAGTAGAACGGTACCCCATATGTGGGCATAAACCACTGCATGGGCACACAGCGGGGCTCAGAAGGGAAGGAGCGCCAATTAGCATTTTCAGTGCAGATTTTTCTGAAGAAGTTTCTGAGCGCCAGGTGCGTTTGCTGAGCCCCTGTAGTGTCAGCAGAATAGATTCCCCCCAAAAGTCACCACATCTTGGAAAGAGCACCCCTCAAAGAATTCATCTTGGGGTGTGGTGACCATTTTTACCCCACAGGTATTAGAGGAAAGTATTCAAAATTGGTCAGTAAAAATGAAAAACTCGAATTTTTCCAATAATATGTTGGTTTAGTTTGAAATTTCTCAATTTGACGAGGAACAGGAGAGAAAACGTACCCCAAAATCTGTAACGCAGGTTCTCCTGAGTACAACGGTACCCCATATGTGGGCATAAACCACTGTATTGGCACACAGCAGGGCTCAGAAGGGAAGGAGCGCCGATTTACAGGAGCAAAACCGCAGCTAGTAATGGTTATTAGAATAGCGCAGTTACTAAAATAAGATAAAAAAAATTAGATTACAGGTAATGTGGGGTGGTTACGGGCAACCAGGGGTGGTTATGGGCAACCTGAGGTGGTTACAGGTAATCTGGGGTGGTTACGGACAACATGGGGTGGTCACGGGCAACCTGCTGTGATTACGGCAACCTGGGGTGGTTACAGGCAACGTGGGGTGGTTACAGGCAACGCGGGGTGGTTACGGGCAATGTGTGGTGGTTATGGGCAACGTGTGGTGGTCACGGGCAACCTGCTGTGGTTACGGCAACGTGGGGTGGTTACAGGCAACGTGGGGTGGTTACAGGCAACGTGGGCTGGTTACAGGCAACGTGGGCTGGTTACAGGCAACGTGGGCTGGTAACGGGCAACGTGGGCTGGTTACGGGCAACCTGCTGTGCTTACAGACAATCTGGGGTGGATACGGGCAACGTGGGGTGGTTACGGGCAACCTGCAATGCTTACAGACAATCTGGGGTGGTTACAGGCAACGTTGGCTGGTTACGGGCAACCTGCAGTGCTTACAGACAATCTGAGGTGGATACAGGCAACGTGGGGTGGTTACGCGCAACCTGCAGTGCTTACTGACAATCTGGGGTGGTTACGGGCAACGTGGGGTGGTTACGGGCAATGTGGGGTGGTTACGGATAAACTGAAGTTCTTATAGGCAATCTGGGGTGGGTACCTGTAATCTGACATGGGCACCGCAATCTGGAGGGGGTCATTGGCAATTTGGGGTGGTCAGAGGCAAGGTGCGGTGGTCAGAGGCGACGTGCGGTGGTCAGAGGCATTGTGGCGTGGTCAGAGGCATTGTGGCGTGGTCAGAGGCATCGTGGCGTGGTCAGAGGCATTGTGGCGTGGTCAGAGGCATCGTGGCGTGGTCAGAGGCAACGCGCAGTGGTTACGTGCAATCTGGGGGGGTTACATGTAATCTGGCATGATTACGGGGAACCTGGGGGGGTTATGTGCAACCTGGAAGGGTTACAGACAATCTGGGATTGTTACTGATAAACTGAAGTGCTTATAGGTAATCTGGGGTGGGTACATGTAATTTGGGGTGGTTACGGGCAATCTGGAGGGGGTCACTGGCAATTTGGGGTGGTTACGGGCAACGTGCGGTGGTTACGGGCAACGTGCGGTGGTTACGGGCAACGTGCGGTGGTTACGGACAACGTGCGGTGGTTACGGGCAACGTGCGGTGGTTACGGACAACGTGCGGTGGTTACGGGCAACGTGCGGTGGTTACGGACAACGTGCGGTGGTTACGGGCAACGTGCGGTGGTTACGGGTAATCTGGGGAGGGGTTAGGGGTAATTTGGGAGTAAACTGCAATTATTACTATAATAAAAAGTGTGTATTTTATTTTTTTGTATGTTTGTCACTTTTTGTACTTTACATATTCATTTTCACTGTATTACTATGATTACTGTGATATTTTCTATCTCAGTAATCATAGTTCAGTGACAGAGACCAAATTGGTCTCTGTCACTTTAAATTTTCAGAGTTGGCTGGTTGTGAAGCGCATGCGCACTTCATAACCAGCCAGGACGTCGAGGAGGACGGAGCTCCGTCGATCCGGTGAGTATATGGGGAAGGGGGGGGTGACTGGGGGACGGGGGTGACAGGGGGGGTGACAGGGGGACGGGGGTGACAGGGGGGGTGACAGGGGGGGTGGGGGGGCGACTTGGGGGGTGGGGGGACATCACTTTTTATCCCCTGTCACCAATCATTCATGGTGACAGGGGATAAAAAGTGCCGGGAGCACATGGCACAAGCGATCAGCGGTATATAGTATATACCGCTGATCGCTTGTACCGGGACCCCACAGGGGGGTCCCCGATGACTGCCCCATGCTCTCCGCTACCTCCGGTGGCGGAGAGCATGGGGCTTTCATTCATTTTAACCTTTTAATCGCTGTGAACCGACGTTAGTCGGTTCACAGCGATAGCGGCGGCCATCTTGGAAATGATGGCCGCCGGGGGAGGGGGGTTAGTTATCGGGGCACTAGGGGGGGCTGATCTGAGGTCTGGGGGATACTTATTTCATCTCCCCCCGCCGTAGATTCACGGCGGGGGGAGATGAAAGGTGGCGGCGGCACCGGTACTCTCATTTACCGACGGTCGCCGCTATAACGTTAATAGCGGCGATCGTCGGTAAGGGGGGGGGGGGCGGGACGGACCTCACACACTGCCCCAACCCCTCAGCTACCTCCGGTAGCCGGGGGGATGGGGTGGGGGCCGTCCCGGCCCCGCAGCCTTATTCTCTGCCATCGCCGTAAAAAGCTGATGGCAGCAGAATAAGGCCCATTAGTGACCGCCGTAAAAAGCCGTATCGGCGGTCACTAAGGGGTTAAGAGTATGGTGCCAGCCGTCTCATTGTGATCCTCCAGTGTATATTCAGACAACCGATAAACAACCGCAGCACTCAGAAGATGAAGTGAACTAGTGAAGAGTTTTATTCAACAAACATCTTCTGAGTGCTGCGGTTGTTTATCAGTTATCTATCTATCTATCTATCTCCTATCCATCCATCTATCTCCTATCTATCTATCTATCTATCTATCTATCTATCTATCTATCTCCTATCTATCTCCTATCCATCTATCTCCTATCTATCTATCTATCTATCTATCTATCTATCTATCTATCTATCTATCTATCTCCTATCCATCCATCTATCTCCTATCTATCTATCTATCTATCTATCCATCTATCTCCTATCTATCTATCTATCTATCTATCTATCTATCTATCTATCTCCTATCTATCTATCTATCTATCTATCTATCTATCTATCCATCTATCTCCTATCTATCTATCTATCTATCTATCTATCTATCTATCTATCTATCTCCTATCTATCTATCTATCTATCTATCTATCTATCCATCTATCTCCTATCTATCTATCTATCTATCTATCTATCTATCTCCTATCTATCTATCTATCTATCTATCCATCTATCTCCTATCTATCTATCTATCTATCTATCTATCTATCTCCTATCTATCTATCTATCTATCTATCTATCTATCTATCTATCTATCTCCTATCTATCTATCTATCTATCTATCTATCTATCTATCTATCTATCTCCTATCTATCTATCTATCTATCTATCCATCTATCTCCTATCTATCTATCTATCTATCTATCTATCTCCTATCTATCTATCTATCTATCTATCGATCTATCTATCTATCTATCTATCTATCTATCTATCTATCTCCTATCTATCTATCTCCTATCTATCTCCTATCTATCTATCTATCGATCTATCTATCTATCTATCTATCTATCTATCTATCTATCTATCTATCTATCTCCTATCTATCTCCTATCTATCTATCTATCTATCTATCTCCTATCTATCTCCTATCTATCTATCTCCTATCTATCTATCTATCTATCTATCTATCTATCTATCTATCTATCCATCTATCTCCCATCTATCTATCTATCTATCTATCTATCTATCTATCTATCTATCTGTGGTGGTTGCTACGACCGGTGATGGTAATGTTGTGACGCCAGTGCTAGTCCAGCACACAGGTGTGATGTTGGTACCGGCTTTAGTGTGGCTGGTCTGTAGTGTTCCCCAAATGGTTGGCAACCTGCCGGGTTGTTATGGGTCCCTTGGGCTCTTGTCATGGTAGTCCTGAGTGGCAATTGACCCACCCAGACTATCAGTACCACCACCCACACAAGGGGAAAATAACCCAAGGTGTGTGGCTAGTGTGTATAGGTGCTGGTGCGAAGTAAGAGATGACTGAGTCCCAGTGATATAAAAATATAACAGGTTTACTGATCAGTCTCCTGGTAATACATTACACTCAATGGCGGATTATAATGTAGGCGGTTTGGGCGGCCGCCCGGGGCCCGAGGCTCCGGGGGGGCCCATGCCTTGCCGCCCACATTATAATGCCGCCCGGGAGGCCCCCTCGCCACTGCACTCTTGTGACCACAAGCATTGTTTCGCTTGCGGTCACAAGAGTCTCCGGCTGCCTCCGGCTGATGCGCGGCTGCCGGGGGTGTCCCGACCTCTCCCCGGCAGCACGCGCATCTCACAGCTCCTAGTGCCGCCTGGGGCCCTGACTTCCGGTACTGGGAGCGCACGTACCGGAAGTCAGGGCCCAGGCGGCACTAGGAGCTGTGTGATGCGCGCGCTGCCGGGGAGAGGACGGGACACCCCCGGCAGCAGCGCATCTGCCGGAGACTGCAGACGGAGAGAGGATCGACGGGGGAACGCAGGGTAGGTGAGTTATATTTTGTTATTTGTGTGTTATTTACTGACTGGGGGGGCATCTATAAAGGGGAGAAGAGGGGGACCAGCTATAAGGGGGGGGGGGGAAGAGGGGGACCAGCTATAAGGGGGGGGGGGGAAGGGGGGGACCAGCTATAAGGGGGGGGGAGAGGGGGACCATCTATAAAGGGGGAAAGAGGGGGACCATCTATAAGGGTGAAAGGGGGACCATCTATAAGGGGGGAAGAGGGGGACCATGTATAGAGGGGGAAATAGGGGGACCATCTATAAGGGGGGAAAGAGGGGGACCTTCTATACGGGGGGAAAGAGGGGGACAATCTATAGAGGGGGAAAGAGGGGGGCCATCTATAAGGGGGGAAAGAGGGGGACCATCTATAAGGGGGGAAAGAGGGGGACCATCTATAAGGGGGGAAAGAGGGGGACCATCTACAAGGGGGGAAAGAGGGGGACCATCTATAAGGGGGAAAGAGGGGTACCATCTATAAGGGGGGAAAGAGGGGGACCATCTATAAGGGGGGAAAGAGGGGGACCATCTATAAGGGGGGAAAGAGGGGGACCATCTATAAGGGGGAAAGAGGGGGACCAGCTATAAGGGGGGAAAGGAGGACCAGCTATAAGGGGGGAGAGGGAAGAGGGGGACCATCTATAAGGGGGAAAGAGGGGGACCATCTATAGAGGGGGAAAGAGGGAGACCATCTATAAAGGGGGACTATCTCCTATAGGATTAGCACCCTCCTCTCCTGTCATCCTCTGTGCTGCTGGGACCTCCCCTATAGATCAGCACCCTCCTCTCCTGACATCCTCTGTGCTGCTCGGACCTCTCCTATAAGATCAGCACCCTCTTCTCCTGACATCCTCTGTGCTGCTTGGACCTCTCCTATAAGATCAGCACCCTCCTCTCCTGACATCCTCTGTGCTGCTGTGACCTTGGGGGGGGGCAACATCAGGGGACCAGGTGAGGTGGCGATATGTTTATTGGGGGCAGTGGAGGTGGGGTGGGCAATGCTTACTGGGGGTAGCAGCAAGGGACCAAACATTATGTTTATTGGGGCCAGCAGGGAGGGGAGGCAGGCAGGCAGTGTTTATTGGGGACAGGGGGGGGGGGGGGGCGCAGTAGCAGATTATAATGTGGGCGAATTGACTGGGGGGGGGGGCCCAGGTTGGGTGGACAGCCCGGGGCCCAGGGTACATTTAATCCGCCACTGATTACACTTTTTAGAAAATAGATTTTTACACAGGCTTTAGTGCTTGAACTTGTTTGTGCTGCGGAGATGCTTGAAGAAGTAGAGCAGAGAAGATGTAATTGTAGCGGTACTTTGGAAGAGTTGGAAGTAGAGTAGAGTAGTGTAGAGGAAAAAGGTTTGTCAGGGGAGTCCCAACCCAATGTAGCGATGTACTCTGCCGGAACGTAAGAGAATAGTTTAGAGTGTGAAGTTACTTGTATCCTTGTATAGACTATAGTCTGACCACCTTCTGCCCTACAGTGTCGAGTGACTTTTCCTCCTAGGGTGATACAAGCCCCAGTCGTAGTTACCTGGGTGAAGCTAAGCTCCCGGAGTGTCCCAGTTACCTGCACTACCAGATAGGACACATAGACCTTCTGGTAGCTTTGTCCTATCCAGGCTAGTTCCTCTTGTGTATCAGGATACTGACCTGCACTTTTTAGACTGTTTCACAGCGTGGGCTAGGATATTCCCAGACTCCTCCCTCTGTAGTGGCAATCAACAATAGGAGAAAAAGAAAGCCAGTTGCACTCACCGAAGTAGTCTTCTGTAGTTTTATTTCACTTTATAAAAAGCAAGGGCATGGTGCGGACATATCATGAGCAGGCGCTCAGTGCAAGGAGTGGTGACAGTCTGTTTCACGCTCGCGGCGCTTCTACGGACCTCCGCGAGCGTGAAACAGACTGTCACCACTCCTTGCACTGAGCGCCTGCTCATGATATGTCCGCACCATGCCCTTGCTTTTTATAAAGTGAAATAAAACTACAGAAGACTACTTCGGTGAGTGCAACTGGCTTTCTTTTTCTCCTATTGTTGATTGCCTCTACTAGTCTTTTACACAGTTAGCACCGCCTGCCAGTTGGCCTAGATCCGAACCGATATACATCATTGGCTATACCTGCTCATTTTCACCTGTATGTGCCGCTAACCCTCTCTACAGGATAGTCCTCCCTCTGTAGTGTTTATCACTGCATAGTAGATACTGTAGTAGGAATACTGAAAGAACTGGTTGTCTCTAGCTGCATCTGACCACAAGTGTCTTAGGCTCAACCCAGACTAGACTAGACTGAACTCGTGTTCTAGATAAGGGTCCTGGCAGAAGCCAGGCCTTGGCTTGCAACAGCAGGGACATTGGCTCTGTGTGTCCTCCTCCCACGAGAATCTGGGTAAGAACTGATGCTACACAAGTGACTACTTCCTACAGGGGCTATGTAACCTACCTTGTGAGTAGTGGAAAGGAGTGTGTGAGAAAGAAAGAAAAGAAAGAGAAAAGAAAAGAAAAGAAAAGAAAAGAAAAGAGAAAAGAAAAGAAAAGAAAAGAAAGGAAAAGAAAGGGATAGGCTACTATGTGCCAGTATGAAGTAACAGCCACCCAGCTCTCTGGAGAGAGGAACTTCTTTCCATGTTGAGTTCTGCTGTGTAACATGGAGTGAGCCTGTGAGCCTTGTGGGCTGTCATGCGGCCGGGCTGCAGCACCCACTAATGTGCGGAGGGGATTAATCATCATTAATGGATATCAGATGAAGTGGACGGACATTTATTCAATCAATTCTGTTTTCTGTGGAAAGCTGAATAAAGATATAAATGATTGTTCCGTCCTGATGACTCTCGTACTATTTACTGAGATGTGATTAATGGCCGCGGCGATCAGCTCCATCTTTATTACAGCGTTACTGTGCTGCTCTCTCCACCGTCACCACCGCTAAGACGCAGACATTTCCATATAACTGATGGAGAATATAATTACCGCTCAGTAACCTTCACCGTGATCCTGACATTGTGGTCATATATTTGCATCCAAGTGGCTCTGTCCTAGACATTGGGACTGAAGATATCGCCATTCTGCTGTACTTATGTAATACCGCCAAACAGCGCTTAAAGGGAACCTGTCGCTGGAGCTTGTATGACTATACAGTGCTAGCTAAGGCTGCTCTAGCCATGGCTCTGTTTAAAGGGGTACTCCAGCAGAGAAAAAACCTTTCAAATCAGCTGGTGTCAGAAAGTGCCAGAGTTTTGTAGTTTACTTCTATAAAAAAAATCTATGGGTTGGTAATATGTGTATAGTCTTTGGAGCTGAAGCCTGTAGAATGCTGCTCCGTCCACCAGGTGTCACTGTGATTTGCACCTTATGGCTATGTTCACACAAAGAATGTTTAGCATAAATTACTGCCGTTGTTGCAATTTGCATCAACAGCCGTGATTTATGCTAAACATACGTTGTATGTGAATGAATGGAATCCCGGCTGGAGCATTCGGCCGCACGAAAAACTGACATGTCAGTTTTTTGCGGCCGCTATTCATTGAATAGTGTCCGTACAGACATGTCAGTTCACACAATGGAGCCGCATGCTCCATTGTGTGCAACGGTGAATTGGGATGTGGGAGCACACGGGTGTGTCCGCATCGGAATTCACAAGAAATGAAGATCATTTGGCCAGTATTGTAGTTCTGGGTCACAGAACAGCCGGTGTTATACGCAATGTGAACATAGCCTTTGTCTGCACGACTGAAGGTAAAACTATGCTAATGAGTTTACTGATGTCTCTATTAATCGTGTGACTCATGCCACTGTCTTATGATTTTTTGCCTTGACCAATCCCTGAGCTAGCAACCTCAAAGGATCTTAACCTATCACCAGGGGTTGTCTGGTCCCCTTGTCCAATTAGACCCCCGCCCGCACAGGACTATTCCCTACTCTTTATGTCTGATTATACTCCAGCTATGTCTGGCTAGAGCACCTCAGGGAGCCACAGCAGTGAAAGCCAGGACTAAACCTGTTCACACTGGGAAGCTGCATCTTCTACCTCTGAATTCTATACAAGTATATTGAGGTATTGTAAGAGCCAGTAGTTAAGCTAAGTGAAAAGGGCAAGTCTCTACTGCCAACACATTAGGTTCCTAAGGAGTACCTCCAACAACTAGCTCTCTCATTAGGTGGGCTTGTAATCCCTTATCATGAGTCACTTAGTGCCCACAGGATAGCTCAGGCGGATGTGATTTCCTGTGGATACAGGACCCAATTTCAACAGCCCCAGTTGTTCCCTAAAGGCCAAAGTTATTCTCATCAAGATCTACTCTACTATAATTGTCTATAGTATTTAGAGACTGTGTCAACTCTTATCTATATCTCTACCAGCAACCCCGCTGTGCCTGAAATGAGCAACTCTTATTGTATTATACAAGTCAAAGTACAAACGTCTATTCTATTGTCAAGATTCCAAACTGTGAAAGCACTACTTATTACCCTAACGGAAACTTCTGTGTTGCTTTCAGTCTCCCTCACAGTCTCTTTCTCTCCTGCTCTCTCTTACCTATGCAGTGATAGCAGATTAGCGGAATGCCCACCAGTCACCTTTTATAAAATTTCTTTAACTTATTTTCTTCATTTTCCCTCCATGTTCTCATGACCCTGAGTCTCTCTTTAATGACGGACACTGTGGAGAGGAGACGATGCATCCGGATTCATTATCCAGAGGGCGCACTCACCAGCCGGCTGAAGAGCTGACACTTTATTTGGTCTCAGTAATGAACACGACAGCAAAACACAGCAGTGTCCGTCATGTGACCTTTCTACCTACGACGCGGTCAGCGGTTGCATCATTAAACATGGAAATTATCAGAAGGTCTACAGCAGGTTCCCACAGCGAGACGGCGGATTAAAGCTACTGACTGTGGAGATCAGTCCTGGATTGTTGTGTTTCTTGTTCAATCACTCCTTAAAGGCATATTACGGTTAAAAAGAAGAAGAGGGAAAAAAAAACGTATTACTTATTTGGTGAAATGTTAAACAACTTCAAATATACTTTAGAGAATCAGTTCCTCAAAGAGGCCTTAAAGGGGTATTCCACTCAAATATAACTTTTGATATGTTGCTGCCCATGTTGAGACTAACAATTCCTCCCATACTTGTTATTATCTATTCAGTCTCCTTCCCTCAGTTCTGCGCTGCTGCTTTCTGCTAAAGACACAAAAATCTGCGTGTGAGCCTTTCTCTCCATCTCCCCCTTCTTTCTGAGACGGCTGATGTAAACAAGTCCCTGACTGGCTTTATCTGCAACATTGCAGCTTCTTTGTAATGCTGGGAAGATTAATCTGAGGTCATGTTGCAAATAAAATCACTGTGATTACTCTCTCAGCATTACAAAGAAGCTACAATGTTGCAGATAAAGCCAGTCAGGGGCTTGTTTACATCAGCTGTCTCAGAAGAGGGGGAGAAAAAGAGAAACACACTGATTTTTGTATCTTCAGCAGAAAGCAGCAGCTGAGAACTGGGTGAAGGAGACTGAATAGATAATAACAAGTATTGAAGGAATTGTTAGTCTCACCGTGGGCAGCAACATATCAAAAGTTATGTTTGAGTGGAATACCCCTTTAATATACCTCCAGAATACCCCTTTAAGATCTCTGCTTGCTGTCCTTCAGGTTCGGCTATTGATGACTGTCTATGCCAAACCATGTCTGGTTGATATCACTGGTGGTCTGGGTTATTTGGTTGATATCTTTGGTGGTCTGGGGAATTTTGCTGATGTTTCTGGTGGTCTGAGTTACTTTCAGGGGTTAATATGTCTAGTCGTCTATGATGTAGTAATGGTTTATATTTATTTTGAATGTTAATATCTTTGGTGTTTTTTGGTTGGTAAAGACTTTAATGTTCCAGATGGTCTGTAGGGAAGGATCCATGATCCTGGTGGTCTAGGAGTTAACTTTCCTGGTGCACTAAGATAGTGAAGGACTCTGCAGGCTGGTTACCTCATTGATCCCTTTTGTAGCACTTTTGGGAACCACTCGGCAGCGATCTGTAACTTGCCCTCTGCTGCACCATCTGGGCCCCACTCCTTTGCTTTGCTCTGTGCTGATCCTGGGACTGCTCACTCTCATGGCTTCCCCTTCTCGTGGCTTCTTCTTCCTTCTTCTGGTCCCTGCTGCAATGACACCTCTGGCCACTAGCATGTAGCCTCATACTCTGGATTTACTTGTCTCTGCCTGATGGTGCCTTCTGCTAATCCAAAGCCACCTGTACCTATTTAAAATCGCTCCATCTGCTCCCCCCTGCCTGAGCGTTGTTGTATTTCAGCACACATAGCAAAGGTGTTTGTACTTGTCTGTACCACCTGCCTATCCTACTGCCGACTCGGATTGCCTGACATGTCTTGAACCTCCTGCCCTGATCCTTTGCCTGTCTGACTACGACTCTAGCCACAGAAGTCCAGCTTTGTCATCCTGGAGTGAGATGAAGGGTGTAGACCTAGAGGGCACTTAGAGTCTTCTACCTGGTGTGGCCCAGAACCAAACCGGTTGAGTAGCACAGCGGGTCCACATTTTCTGTCCGTTGCACCTATCTTATCAGCAGACCTATAGAGTGAGGACTGTACAAACAGCACCTCATATCTCAGCTTCTTGGACTCTGTGATCTGGAAATTCTGAGCAGATTCATCAGTCAGGATTTTGCCGTTGTGTTACAACAAAAACTGCTGTGGAGGTCTCTGCAGGCGTGAATATTTTTGCATCCTCGTTGGGTCTGGAGAGAACGTTCCTTGCCCCGGGCACTGCAGGTGCAGGAGGAGTATTATCATAGGAAGCGCTGCTGAATGTTTATTATTCCTGGATTGTAGGGGTTGTACAGAGCTGAAGAGCAGCATATTGGATAATGTCAGGGCTCCCGTCCGGGCCTCCAGAGCAGCGGCGTGCAGTGGCCCCAGTAGGTCTATGGATATCTGCACCTCTATGCCGTGATTCTGTAGTTACCATCAGGCTGCTCACAGATCAGTATCTCAACCCCAGCTGCGTTTCTGTCACATGACCAGGGGGGTTATTCACTGATAATGTTCCTATTCATTGACAGCAAGCAGGAATACTCAGAAACACGAATAACTGATTCATTGTATCAATTCTCAGCTGAAAGCAGGATTAGTCTGGGATATGGTCTAGGATATCTAGCTCACAGAGCATTGTCCCAGATTAGATACAATTGTATCACTTCTTAGCTAAAAGCAGGATTAGTATGGAGTCCAGGATGTTTAACTCATAGAGCATTGTCCAGATTAGATACATTGCATCATTTCCTAGCCGAAAGCAGAATTAGGCTATGTTCACACTACGTAAAAGTACGGAAGTTTTTGCCATCGGCAACAACGGCCTTACTTTATGCAGTGTGGAACATTGCCTCTTGTTCTATGGGATCCCGGCCGGAGCGTATACACATCGTATATGCTGGGATACCGTGCAGCGCCGCAAATAACTGACATGTCAGTTTTCTGCGGCCGCAATTCAATGAATTGCGGCCGTAGAAAACCCTGTTAGTTTACACAATGAAGCGAGCGGCTCCGGCCTCTTGCTTCATTGTGTGCTGTGGGAGGTTCTAATGCGGGCGCGCGCTCATGTGCCCCCATCAGAACCCTGTGGCCGTAAAGATCACCGGGATGATCCGGGCAGAGACCAGCCATTCTATGACCCAGCTGGGTCACGGAATGGCTGGTCTCATACGATGTGTGAACAGAGCCTTAGTCTGTATCCAGGATGTTTAGCTCACAGAGCATTGTTTAGATTGGATGCAATTGTATCACTTCTCAGCTGAGAGCAGCTATGTACAATGTATCAGTCTGGAGTCCAGGATATTTAGCTTGCAGAGCATTGCCTAAACTGCCCATTGCCATAGTTCACATGGTTTGTTCAGGGGAAATTATTTAAACCCATGTGTGTTAGGTGCACAGCCAAGTACTGTACTGCATCACAAAACTACAGTGATTCTTGTTCCTGTATGTGTACTGCAGCCTGATAGTGGTGGGGGGTCCTTTTTGGCCTCATCCTCCCCTCCTTCTCAGCAGATGATATAACTCTCTGTAATCACATTATTATTAGACCACCCTTGTCCCCGCTCCCCCCATCACTCTATAAATGCTGCTCCGCTCCTCGCACCCTGGTCATTACATAATTCTCGCTGTCACTTTATAAGCCGCGTTTTCTGACTTAATGCAGTAAAAATAATTCTTTACTAGTAAAACGTCTTCATTGAGTTGCAGGGTCAGACCTGGACTGTGCCGCACACATTCTATTGTAGAGCGGCACGTCTCCATCGTCATGTTCCTGGCCCTTGGACGCATATCGCCGCTTCGCTATTAATGTTCGCCATTCGTCCCGGTTATGGCTGATTACTCGGGGCTTTTAAACCTAATTGTAGATGCGCTGATTCATCATTTGTAGGTATTTGTGGTCGCTGTTAGGAAACGTTCTGCAGGAGGACGGATGGAATGTTTATTCTGATCCATCGTTACTTTTATGTCTAAACTAAAGTCCAAAGGGAATATTCAGGGTTTGGAGTAAAGCTATAACCAGGACCTGCTTCTCTATGGGGTCACTGACCCTTTTATAAATGTTACATAAATCAATAGTACAAGAGAATACAAAAGCTTTGTAATAGAATGAAAAATTGAGATGGATTGAATACAGCCAGTGTCTGTGCAGCCCCATATAGTATTAGGCCTCCCAGTGTAGCTGCCACTTAGTATTAGGCCTTGTGTAGTATTGAGCACCTCTGTGTAGCCACCATATAGTAAATTGCCCCCTCTTTGCCCTAATATAGTATTAGGCCCCCATATGCTGCTTTTATATGGTATTAGGCCCCCACATATAGCCTCCATATGGTATTAGGCCCCCCCTCTGTGCATCCGCATATAGTATTAGCATAGTACCAGTCTGTGCAGCATCTATATAATATAAGGGCCCTTTCTATAGCCTCTATATATAATTAGGTCCCTCTGTGCAGCCACCATATAGTAGAGTGCTCTGTGTAACCCCATATAGTATTAGGCCCCCTTATGGCATTATGCTCCCCTCTGCACAGTCCTATATAGTATTAGGTCCCTTTATGTCGCCCCTGTACAGTAAAAGTTCCCTCTGTGCAACCACCATATACACCACTGTGCAGCCACCATATAGTAAATTGCCCCCTCTTTACCCCGTATAGTATTAGGCCCTATATTCTGCTTCTATATGGTATTAGGCCCTCGTATGTAGACTTTATATGGTACATATATGCTAATCTACATATAGTATTAGCATAGTACCAGTCTGTGCAGCCTCTATATAATATAAGGCTCCTCTCTATAGCCCCAATATAGCATTAGGCTCCTCTGTGCAGCCACCATAGAGCAGAATGCTTCTCTTTGCCACTACATATTAGACCCACTTATGGCATTATGCCCCCTCTGAGTGCCTCAGAATAGTATTCGATCTCACTGTGCAGCATTAGGCTTCTCCGTGCAGCTCCTATAGTATTGGGCCCATCTGTGCAGCCCCATATGGTATTAAGCCCCTCTTTGCAGCCCCCTATAGTATTAGACCCCTGTATGTAACCCGCCCCCATATGGTCTTAGGCCTTTCCTCTGTGTAACCCCATACATTCTGTGTGTCCCATGTGTAGTATTAGGACTTTCTCTACATCTCCTTTATAGTATTAGTCCCCCTCTGTGCACCCCCCCCATATAAGATAGCCCCCATATAGTATTAGGCTCCTTTCTGCAATATATATATTTATTATTATTTCCCTCTGTGCAGCCACCATATAGTTTTATGCCCCTATAGTAGATATAGTACTTCTGTGTCCCTATATAGTTTTAGGCCCCTTAGTGCCCCATATAGCATTAGACCTCACCTGTAAAGCCCTCATGTATAGTATTATGCCCCTCTGTGCAGCTCCCATATAGTATTGGGCCCCTCTGTGCAACCCTATATAGTATATGGCCCCGCTGTACAGCACCCGTAAGGTAGAGATTCCTGTATGCAGCCCCATATGGTTTTAGGCCTCCCCTTTGTGCAGCTCCATGTAGTATTAAGCCTCTCACTGTGCAGTTGCCATCTAGTATTAGGCCCCTCTATGCAACCCCTGTATGGTATTAACCCCCCTCTGTGCACCCCATATAGAATAAGGCTCCTCTGTTTAGTACCTGTAGGTATACGTCACCACTGTGCAGTCCCCATATTGTATTAGGACTCTTTGTGTGGCCCCCATATAGTTTTAGGCCCCATATATGAAGCCCTGTATAGTATTAGACCTCTTCGAGTAGATTTCATATTAAGCCCCTCTACATAGTCTTCATATAGTATTAGGTCTCCTCTGTGTTCCAATGAAAAAAGAAAAACTGATCTTTCATATTGTTCCCCCACAATTATTTGCCCAGCACAGTCTTTCCTCATCTGATGAAGTCAACGTGTCATATGTTTATCCTCTTTTTTGGGGGGTAAGCGATACATTTAATTTTTGAGAAATCCCCTTTAAGCCTTAATTCTCTGGATACGGTGGTAGCCCCAGTCCAGGCCCCATGAGGAGACCTTCCAGTGACATCACTGCTTTGGACACAGTGCCATTAGCAATCCTTTGCCCTAGAATGCCCCCAGTCCCCCTGCTGCAATATACAGGTATAATCACCCTTTCCCTGTTATTTACTGTGTTTTAGCTGAGGATTTCAGGAACAGAATGCAGAAGGTTCCCTGGAGAATACCTGCACAGAACATGTAAATCCAGCCGTGAAGAGCGCTCTCTGGGACTCGGCGCTAGTCGTGTACTTACACAAAGAAGAAACTTGAAAGCATTTTGGAACATCTGTAGTCGATCTTCAAAGCTCTTTGTAAGATTAAATAGATGATATTCCCAGGTGGCTTAGGATGGATGCAGATGTGGGGGGAGGGAAGTGCCGCCGCCGGCCAGATGTTCCGCTCAGGAGAATGGCCTTTATAAAATGACAACGGATTGTTCTTCATCAGGTGACCTTTACAGACTCACATCTTCTATTCATAGGTTTTTGTGCCCAATCTTTTTACTGTGACAACAGCGCTGAAGTCTCCCCAAACACTCAGACGTGAAGCCTCATCAGACATCCAGACGTTAGGTTGCACCAGACATCCAGGTGTTAGGTCTCACCAGACATCCAGGTGTTAGGTCTCACCAGACATCCAGGCGTTAGGTCTCACCAGACATCCAGGCGTTAGGTCTCACCAGACATCCAGGCGTTAGGTCTCACCAGACATCCAGGCGTTAGGTCTCACCAGACATCCAGGCGTTAGGCCTCACCAGACATCCAGACATCAGGCCTCACCAGATATCCAGACGTTAGGTCTCACCAGACATACAGACGTTAGGTCTCACCAGACATCCAGGCGTTAGGTCTCACCAGACATCCCGGCGTTAGGTCTCACCAGACATCCAGGCGTCAGGCCTCACCAGACATCGAGGCGTTAGGCCTCACCAGACATCCAGGCGTTAGGTTTCACCAGACATCCAGGCGTTAGGCCTCACCAGACATCCAGGCGTTAGGTCTCACCAGACATACAGTCGTTAGGTCTCACCAGACATCCAGGCGTTAGGTCTCACCAGACATACAGACGTTAGGTCTCACCAGACATCCAGGCGTTAGGTCTTACTAGATGTCCAGGCGTTAGGTCTCACCAGACATACAGGTGTTAGGGCTCATCAGACATCCAGGCGTTAAATCTCACTAGACATCTAGGCGTTAAGTCTCACGATACAACTGGGCATGAAGCCTGAGCAGACATATAGACACGAAGCCTCTCCAGACATCCAGGTTTTAAGTCTCATCAGACATGTGGACTCTCACCAGATATCCAGACATGAAGCCTCACCAGAAAAAAGTTTTGATAAAACATGGTTTCAGTGCTGAGACCCCTACCAGCACAGATGCGGATTCTTTACTGTAAGAGCAATGAGACTATAGAACTCTCTGCCACATGTCATGGCTGATTCATTAACCCTAGAATGCGTATTGGGGGCCTTTTAGGCCCCCATGCTTACTTTTTTGCTATTATCTGCAAAATTACTTAAGTTAGAATTTTGAAACTCCAGGTAATCCTCAAGTATGTCGTTTTTGGTAATATCCAGTTGTTCATATAATTTTTTTCATAGGCATTTCGGTGTAACAATGCTTTTTTTGTGAAAACCACATCTGTACGTGTTGGGGGCCTTTTAGGCCCCCATGTATATTTTATCATTTTCTCAGTAGTGTTTGTGTCTCAAGTTACTTTATTTGTACTCAGTAATGCTGGTGGGGGGGCCAGGGTGTGGATAATGCCATATGAGGATGTCATGTGATTTTGTGAGGGAGTGGTAAGGCCATAACATCATCTCAGGTCCTTCGGAATACAGTAATGAGCTGTGTATAGAGTAATGACGACAGTATACACTGTGAGCTAATTGTGAAGGACCTGAGATAAGATAAGATGTTGAGAGGAAGACTGATTCAGTTTCAGTTTCTCTGATTCTAAGAAGCCTGCAAATGGTAAAGCTATTGAGCTAAAGACATCCAGAGAATTGTACACCACCTAAAATAAAGTATAAAAGGTAAGAGCTGCTGAGGGTGAGAGGAGGGAGGGGGCACATTACCCTTACAGTGTGTCACACACAAGCAAAGAGTGGACAATCTTGATTGTGTTCATTGTTTTTTTCATAGTTTGCTAACATCTAGTCAGCAATGGCGCAGTCTTCCACCAAGCATCTGACTGACCAAGAGATTGAAGCAATTATGTTTCAAAGTGATGATGAAAGTGAACTATCTTTGTCCGATGACGAGTACCTGCCACCAGAGAATCAAACATCCTCAAGTGATTCTTCTTCTGATGATGATGAAGAAGTGAATACAGTGGATCCTCAAGAAGTGATAAGTAGAACATCCAAAACAAATATTTTTTGGGACAGTAAACCTACATTAGTCGGACGTACTGCAATCCATAATATTGTGAGACAGGCTCAAGGAGCCGTGGGAAGTCCCAGGTACTTTTCCCCTAAAGACGTATTCTGTACTTTTTTTTCTGACAATATGGCAGAAGAGGTCCTTTTATGTTCAGACCTAGAAGGAAGACGTATTGCTTCTGCAAAAAATAAGTCCTGGAAAAATATCTCAAAAGAGGAACTTTATGCATACATTGGACTTTTACTGCTGGCAGGAAGTCAAAAATCGTATGATGTTCCTATATGAGAATTATTTCTGGACCCACTTTCTGATCCACACTATAAGGCGACAATGTCAGTGGACAGATATGAGGAAATTAGAAGACATATTCGATTTGATGATAAGCGAACACGTGCATTGAGGTTTGAAACAGACAAATTAGCCCCTATCAGTTATATTTGGAACATATTTATCAAAAATTGCACCAAACTTTACAATCCTAGTGCTAATGTTACAGTAGATGAGCAACTTGTACCGTTCAGAGGACGCTGCAAGTTCATACAATACATGCCCAGCAAGCCAGCCAAATATGGAATCAAAATCTTCTGGATGTGTGATTCGGCATGTTATTATGGCATAAATGGCGTAATCTACTGTGGCAAAGAGGTTGGTGCACCAGCACAGAAGGATCTGGGGTCTGAAATTGTCAAAACTCTTGCTGTTCCAATATTCAGTTCAGGTAGAAACATTACCATGGACAATTATTTCACCAATGTTGAACTAGGCAATTTTCTGCTTCAAAAACATATTACACTTGTTGGTACTATCAAGGCAAACCGCCGAGAAATTCCAGAAGCACTGAAACACAATCGTCAGCGAGCACTTTATGAGAGTGTCTTTGGATTCAATAACAAAGCGACTTTGGTATCTTACAAAGCAAAGAAGGAGAAATCAGTGATTTTACTCAGTACCATGCATCACAATTGCAGTATTGACAGCAATGACAGAAAATTAAAACAAGAAATCATCCTGTATTACAATAAAACTAAAGGAGGTGTAGACAAAATGGATGAGATGGTGGGAGAATATTCATGCAAGAGGCAAACAAAACGATGGCCTGTAGTACTTTTTTCAAATATGCTTGATGTAGCAGCCCTGAATTCATTCATCATTTATACAGAAAATCATCCAGAATTCCATGCACGGAGGAAGGACAGGAGACGCCTATTTTTGAAGGACCTTTGTCATGAGCTTGTAATGCCTCACATGATACAGCGAAGTGACGTGAAAGGCTTGATAAAGCAAACTAAAGAAGCAATGAAACGGTGTGGCGTACAGTTTCAGATGATTCCAGGGCCAGGAGAAAGAAAAAGAAAGCGCTGTTTCATGTGTCCAAGAAACGTAGAAAGGAAAACTGAGAGATTTTGTTCAATTTGTAAGGAAAATGTCTGCAAAGAACATTCTTCCGAAAAAATAACTTGTCAAAATTGTTTGGAAGACTAATAGAATAGAAAAGAAACATAATAGAAATGTTGCGTTCTATGCATAGAATAGAATTCTATGCGTTTTTTCATATGTTTGTGAGAAATTTGGAAAAAAATAATTTTTTTGGTTTTATTTGTGAAAAATTTGTAAAATTTTGTTTACTAGTCATATTTTATTTAGCAGTTTTAAAATAAACTTGTAGAAGTTTTATATAAGTGTGTTTTTCCATGTGATTCGCATGGGGGCCTAAAAGGCCCCCAACACGTTAATATGAAGATTTCTGATGTCACGCATTCTAGGGTTAAATAAGTTTAAGGGAGGCCTGGATGCTTTTCTTTTTGCTTTTGGAGTCAGCAAGGAATTTTTTGTCCCTGTGATGGGGCAATAGACATCTGCCCCAAGAGAGTTTTTGCCTTCCTCTGGATCAACATAGTAGGGTTTATGTAGGTTAAACTTGATCATCCATATTAACTATGTTACTATGTAACTCCACAGATCCCAGCAATCTCTATCTAGCGACTCTTAGAGGGGTTTTCCAGCGCTACAAAAACACGGATACTTTTCCCCCTCTCTTGTCTCCAGTTCAGGTGTGGTTTGCAATTTACTTTAATGGAACTGAGTTCCAAATCCCACCCAATCTGGAGACAACAGAGGGGGAAAGGTGGCCATGTTTTTGTAGCGCTGAATAAGCCCTTTAAGTCTATGCATCTGCAGGACACAGATGATTGACAGTGGGTAAGTGCAGTGCCCCACCACACATGTCTCCCATTCAGTGGTCGTCAGAGCATTAAGACCCTGTCCCATGTCCCAAGTGTTTTAAATGACAAGTATGTCTTAAAGACTATAGTTAATGGCCAACCATGCAGACAACAAAAGTGCCTTGACATGGAAGACCCTACAAACACCTGGTGCAAGCATAGAAAGTGACTGGTGATAATGTACTCACACCACTGCTGCTTGTTATTGGAAATAGTCACTACTGCCACAACTCCCACACTTTCATGTGTCCTGTGATGATGATGATGGTGCTGAGTGAAGTTGCCCTTTAAGCCCCCCTGCAAGCAGCAAATATAGCCCTGTACATTATACAGGACGGCACCGGTGATCTCGTACTTAGGACTGTAATTTTGTGCACTTGTCTCTTTTTGTTTCACAATTTTCTTCCCACAAGTGGATAAAAGCCGCTCTGCTTCTCGTCTTCCCGCAGCCATTAGCCCGATCCTGTTCATTTCTCCAAATTGAAAGCCCTTGGCTGATGTTCTGCTTTTATAGACCTGCGTCCTCCTTGATAGAAAGGCTTTTAGCCCGGACCCAGATGCTGACCCTCTCTCTTCTGTCCGCTCATCCTTATTATCTCTCACTAAATTTAAAGAGACAGGATCACTGATAAACCTGATGGTGCGCATTAACTGCTCTTATATTTTGTCACCGATGTAACGGCGACCACTAAATGGCACCATCCAAGGACCAATCAGAGGGACGTTCTTAGCTCCATTCCTCATTGCATAGAGCTCCAGGGAAATGCATCATGTGGCCCCTCCATCTCTTGGTCTAGGACCCTCAGTAGAGAAGACTTTAGTGCCAAGCAATATGTCGTCCCGTCATATCGATATATAAGGATTGGCAACAGGTGGAGCCAAACCACCAATGTCCCAAGTGCAGATATTAGTCCTGTTCAGGGTCCGCAGAGAGTTGGTGCTGTACAGGAGCTGGGATCTCGCCTGGCAGGAAGAGGTTAAGGCTCCTCCTGCTGCGTCTCCGCTCTGACCTTTGCGTTACACCTCTCTGCTTTATGACTCATTTGTAGAATTTTAATTTCTAGGATTCATTTAACGCTCATTCAATATTAAAATGCAATATCAGCATAAAAGATTTCATAAGGATTTAATTAAAGTGCATCACAAATGAAGATACCAGTGTTGTTCTCAGTGCAGGGTTATTTCATAACGACAGCCCCGATGGACCAGGCCCAAGACCCCCTGAGGAGGCCGAACTCACGCCGGGTCATAGCTATGACAGTTATATAACAGCCGCCCAATAGAACATACACTGCGCGCTATACGGCTGGATGTCCTTGTATTGTGTAGTCTGCTATGTTATTCTATCCATCTCTTTGCAGTATAATATCTCTCATTTGGCCCCTATTGGACTAAACATCTGTATATATATACATATATATGTTGCAAACATATGTTACATGTCTTATAGATACCAGGTGTTGCATTTGTTAGTAGTTACTAGAGTATTACATCTCACAGTTAAGGGGCCCCGTTCATTAAACCATTAAACCTAATGGAAGGGGGGGGGCACAGTATATTATACCTCATTTATAGGGGGAGAGTGCATTATACTTAATTTGGGGGGGGGGGGGGTCACAGTGCATTATACCTCATTAGGGAGGCACACAGACTGCACAGGAGAAAGAGACTGCACCCATTGCACGGGAGAAAACAAGTGCACATGGTGACTGCAAAGGAGAAAAAGACTACCTGCAGTGACTGCACAGGAGGAAGAGACTGTACACAGTGACTTCATAAGTGTAAGAGACTGCACACAATGACTACATAGGTGTAGTAGGCTGCACACAGAGATGGCACAGGCAGGGCCGTCTTTCCCATTGGGCAAAGTAGGTGGCTGTCCCGGGATCCATGGGTCAGAGGGGGCCCCTCTGCCTGCAGTTACAGCTCTGAGCATCCCTTTCCCCAGGTACTCAGCTGTCGGGGGCTTAAAGGGGTAGTCCATCAAAAAAAATTTTCTTTCAAATCAACTGGTGCCATAAAGTGACAGAGATTTGTAATTCACTTCTATTTAAAAATATTAAGTCTTCCAGTACTTATCAGCTGCTGTGTGTCCAGCAGGAAGTGGTGTTTTCTTTCCTGTCTGACCCATTGCTCTCTGTTGCCTCCTCTGTCCATGTCAGGAACTGTCCAAAGCAGGAGCAAATCCCCATAGAAAACCTCTCCTGCTCTCCAGACTGGAAATAATACAACTTCCTGTTGGGCATACAGCAGCTGATAAGTACTGGAAGGCTTGAGATTTTTTAATAGAAGTAAATTACAAATCTCTGGCACTTCATGGTAGCAGTTGATTTGAAAGAAAAAATTTTTGGGTGGACTACCCCTTTAAAGAGACAGTACCTACATACCTATGATATAGCCATCCACCTAATGCTGTTGGTAGGCACAGAGTTACGCGCGATCAAGGACGTAGGCCCCACCTAGTTTGTAGAGCCAGCTATCGGGGGCAGACCAATAAGGACACCTAGCAAGAGCAGTGGAGTTTTCGTCTTTATTGTGCTTACCTAGCCACTGACTGAATCTGGAATGAACTGAATCAGGATGTGGCGATGTAGACATCCAGCATGGATAGGGTTTTCCCATTTCCTTCTACCACAGCCTCACTACGAGGTGCACTAGCTGGACATGACTAGGATGCAGATACTTGAAATGAAGTCTCTAACATAGGAAGTCCCGTACAGGGGACCTGGCCTCTAGGCCTGGCCCATGAATAAGTTGCAGCAGGATCTCTCTCTTGTGTGTAGTCTCTTCCTCCACATTCTGACTAGAATTCCCCAAGACTACTGTTACCCTAGTATATATCCCTGGGGGAACCTAATTGGGCATAAAGAATAAAAAGCCACTTCCTAATAGGTTATAAAGCACATGGGAGAACCCTATGGAGTACCAAGCTCAAGGACTAGTTCATAATGGACACTTGGAACAATACAGTTTCACAGTTAACCCTTTTGTTTTGCTCTCTTCAGCTGTGCTCAGTGCTGTACCAGCAGACAGTGACACCAAGTGGTGGAAGTACAAAGTACATACTTAACCCCTTAGAGCATATAATCAAGTACCAACCTGCACATAGTGACTGCACAGGAAAAAGGGACTGCACATAGTGACTGGACAGTAAACAGAGGCTGCACATAGTGACTTCACAGGTAGAAGAGACTGCACATAGTGACTTCACAGGTAGAAGAGACTGCACATAGTGACTGCACAGGAAACAGAGACTGCACATAGTGACTGCACAGGAAGAAGAGACTGCAGAGGAAGAAAAAACTGCAGGTGGTGATTGCACAGAAGACAGAGACTGCATGCAATGAACTCGCGGCTTACCGGCAGAGCATGATGTTTGACTGGCCCAGGATTTGGCGCTCACCAGCGCTTCTGTTCTCCATGAAGCCCCTCCATCTGTATATAACAGACCAGCCTCCATTTATTTTGTAAGTTCTTTCACAACATTTTCACTTGGAACATTCGCTAAATTGTCTCCATTTTGTCAAAATACAAAAGCGTGAACATAAGTGGAGAGCGAGGTTTTACTGCCGCCCATCTGCAGCCGCGCCTGATGAAAGACGCAGATGAAACGTTCCATCTCTGCCGATCTGTCAGCTTTTTTCTTTTATGAGACATAAATCAGAATTACTTGTGTGTGAATGGCGTGGTGGCTCGCGATGCCGGCTATTAGCCATCGCTCTCTGCCCCTCGTTGATGTGTTCGCGCCTATTTCCTATCATGATCACTTTTGTTTTGTGATGTCGATTCTTTCTTCAGCCAAAATCAGCATCTGTGGTTGCGGGCAGATGATCGGCCTCTGTGCGGGCGAGACGTCACACTGCACCGCCGGGACAGAACTACATGGATAGTACCAGAACAGAAATCTGCTTCCAAAAAAACTTAAAAATCAACTAAATCAATTTTCACTTTAGAGATGGTTTATACAAATAATGTTAATGGTAATTATTAAAGATGAGCAAACCTCAAGCTGTGGCTGAAGAAGTTGGATGCAGCCATAGGGATTCATGGAAAACATGAATACAGCTTATGGTCTACGGCTGTGTGCTTATGCTTAGTGTTCTATGCACCTGTCACAAAGTTTTCACTTCAGGTTAAGTGGTGAATGAGGTATTCTAAGGTTTCGCCACTAGGTGTCAGTGCTTCTTATATTTGTATGTTCTTACATGCACAGCTGAGGAAGGTCATGGGCTAATGTTTCTGTTATACCATGTGTTTATTTCTGACCAATAGGAGGTGCTTTCTCTTTCTCTACCTATCCTGACTCTCTACACACACTCACCCCCTGTAGGAGGAGTTAGTTAGCACCCTGTGGGAGGAAGTGAAGCAGTCAGTTGAGTCTAATCACTGAAGTGAACAGATGCAGTTAGAAACCAACAGTTCTTTTAGTACTACCACATTGTCTATTATGCAGTGCTAAGCACACAAAAAGAAAGAGAAGTAAACAAGGAACACACTGACCTACACCAGAATCTAGAAAGAGCAGGGCAGTATCCTGGCAAGAGATGAACTAGCCTTGATAGGACAAAGCAGCTGGTACAGAAGGCCTACGTATCCTATCGTGCAGTGCAGGTATCTGGGAAACCTCGGACACCTAGCTACATCCAGATAACCATGGCTGGGGCTTGTTCTACCTTACTGGGACGGGGGCAGAAGGTGGTCAGACACAGTATATACACAAGTACAAGTAACACTTTACTATTGAAGATATGTCCAGGTTCCCTCAGAGTACATAGCTACACTGGGTTGGGGCTCCTCTGGCAAACTCCTCTCCTCTACAAGCACCACTACAACTACCTCTCTCTTGCTACTCTCAAGCAACTCCTCCAAGCACTCTAGTGTACCAAGATTTATTTACTTGTGAAAAATGTGTACTGTTATATTGAAAAACCTTACAGTAAAGCTGTTATATTTTTGTACTACTGGGACTCTGTCATTTTCTATCCGCACCAGCACCTATACACACAACTGCACATTTTCGGTTATTTTTTCCCCCTTCTGTGGGTGGCAGTACCAACAGTCCGGGTGGGTCAGTTACCATTTAGGACTACCGTGACAAGAGCCCAAGGGACCCACAACAACCCGGCAGGTTACCGACCATTTGGGGAACACAACCAGCCACACACAAAGCAGGTATCAATATCACACCTGTGTGCTGGACTAGCACTGGCGGCACAACACTAACATCACTGGCTGAGCTGACACAAATACCAGAACAACCTACCACAGCTGCGCCAATGGTTTCCAAGAAGCCTTAGGGCTGCATCCAACTTCTTCTGCCACCAGTATTCAAATGCAGAGCATTCAGGTTCAGACTGAATCCAAGTGTCCTTGAGGTTTGCTCATCTGTAATAATCATACATTATGGCCAGGGCCATATTAACAGCTGCTGCTGCCCTAGGCACTAGACCTGAAGACGACCCATCTTCACCCAACAATTAGCATCATGATACCAATACCACCATACCAAAGCTAACCAATACTACCATACCCCGCCCTTTTGAAAATACACGAGATTTACTGGCTAGTCTGAACAGGAGGTGGGAGACTAAAGGAAATAAAAAAAGTTGTTTCCCTCCCCCTGCTCTCTGGTGCTGCCCCCTCCTCCAAGGACCATGGGTGCCTAGTGGTAAATACAGCCCTGATTATGGCTAAGAAACTTACAAACTTACTTACAATTTTTTTCTGTTTAGTAAAAGTTGGATTGTGGCCTCCAACATAAATGATTCCAGCAATTAGCATAATGTATTGTGCAAACATCTTATCTTATGATAATGAGATGACCACTAACCCCTCCCTCTAATGATAATGAGATGACTCTGCTGACCCAGCCCTCTAATTATAATGAGATGACACTGCTGATCCCGCCCTCTAATGATGAGATTACACTGCTGACTCCACCCTCTAATTATAATGAGATGACTCTTGACTCCACCCTCTAATGATAATGAGATCAGTGTTGACACCGCCCTCTAATGATAATGATCCCACCCTTTAATAATAATAATAATAATGAGATGACTCTGTTGACTCTGTCCTCTAATGATGGGATTACTCTGCTGACCCCGCCTTCTAATGATGAAATAACTCTGCTGACCCCGCCCTCTAATAAAAATAATATTATACTACTGATACCGCCCTTTAATGATAATGAGATGACTCTGCTGACCCCACCCTCTAATGTTAATAAGATGACTCTGCTGACCCCGCCCTCTAATGATAGAGATTACTCTGCTGACCCCGCCCTCTAAGATAATGAGATGATTCTGCTGCCCCTGCCCCTAATGATAATGAGATGACTCTGCTGACCCCTCCCTCTAATGATAATAAGATGTCTTACATGACCAGTAAGAAAGCAGCTGGAAGAAATTGTGTATACACTGGATGATGAGTTGGGCCACCAAGGACTAGTGTTGCAGGCGAAAAGGTTGTGGAAGGAACTGAAGAGTTTTAAGGAAACAGAGTGATCTAGAAGAGGTGGTGGGTGGGCAGAGGAATCTGAAGGAGCACTGAGGGGTATAGATAGAGGGACAGAGAAATCCAAAGGGGACAGAGGCCTCTGGAGGAGGGGAGAGGAGTTGGCGGGGTGGTGGGGGGTGAGAAGACTGGAGGAAAACAGAAGGATCTAGAAGGATACAAAGTGGACAATGTGGTCTGGAGGGAAGCAGAGGATTCTGGGTGCAGCTCACTCCCTTTTTTCCTATAAACGTGCAAACACAAAGACAACCATGCGTGGCACCTAGACATGTGCTGCCATCCCTACGCTTCCGAGTGATAACGCTGACTATATTACGTGGAGCCTGGAGTTTGTCCTTCCCGAGAACCATTTTATATCATTTGGAAATCTCTTCTTGTCCAAGAAACTTTTGCCTTGAGCTTAGAAAGACGTCTGATGCCTCTGGAGCGGTACGTGTATCTCATCACAGTGACGGATACAAGTCTCCAGCTCAGGACGCTTATTAGACGGGAATGGCGAGAGTACAGCAACAGGACTCTGCCCACCCCTATGTCATCCATTATCATAAAAATGTAAAAACAGCTGGCTATTCTATTGGAGAGCTATTAAAAAGAAAGCCTAATAAACAGCGGATTTACCTCCAAAGTGCCTAAATCCACTAATTGACTTCTACAGGCGAGCTGGAAACGGGCTCTGCGCCACCTCGGAAATTTACATTCACAGGCAGAGAGCAGATTAATCAGAAAAGCTTTTCACCCTTAAACTGGAGAAGAAAGCGAAGGAAAGGCGGCGAGATTACATCTTATCCCGATAGAGTCGGAGGAGGGGTGCGTAAAGCTGCCGAGACCCAACCATGCAAGGCGTCCTCCGTAGGCCATTCTTCAAGTCTCTTCACGTCTTAATTATAAAGTGTGTAAGACGCGTTTTCCGGAGACCACAATCTGCGCAATTATCGGACAAAAGTATTTACATCAGCCCACGCAAAAAGTTTTTGTTGTTGCTTAATACGGATCCCCCCTCTAGTTACCAAAAATAATATAGGAAGATGATTGTGAAGAAGAAAGAAAGAAACAGCATGTCTGATCATCCACACGTGACCAGACGCCATTGAAAATGACGGATATGACTGGAAGAGTCGACAAAAGGACAGGAAGAAGACAAACAACAGGAGGAACCCCAACACAATAAATGTAGACAATGAAAGGGTTACTCACCTCTCCACCCCCACTAGTGGTCTCCTACTTCCCTGCTGGGACTGGCGATCTTCTTAAATGGGAACCCTGCCGCCACACTGTTTATATCATTTCCTGTTCTGGTTTGTCCATCCTGACCTCCCTCATGGTGATGACCCCAGATCTTTTCTTGACTTTGCTTGTCATGGTGATGACTTTTCTTGACTAAGTGAACCATGTTTATCTGGGGGGGGGGGGGGGGGGGGAGGGGGGGTCATACTCACCTGTCCTGATACACTGTTGCTGCCATTCACATGGCCTTAGGGTCCTATTACATGGAGCAATTTTTAACGATTAACGACTAACGATAAACGATCGCAAACGAGATTGTTTATCGTCAACCTGAAATCGTTCACCAAATTACGCAGAACGATAATCGCTAGTTGCGATCGTTATAACGATCGTTTGCTCCTTCTGATCCCAGCAAAACAATGAACAATGTGCAATTACACTGAACGATTAGTGAAAAAAATGCAGAACTTGAGCGAACGAATGTGGAATTACAGCGAACGATTAACAATAATTTTAGGTCCAGATCAACGACATACAGAAGATTTTTCAATTGTTGCCTGCAATTACACAAAACGATTATCGTTTAAATTCGAACGATTTAACGATTTTTCGCACGATAATCGTCCCATGTAATAGGGCTCTTAGTCCTTGACCATTAGTCCTTGCTGGTTCCTGGTCCCTGTGATGTGTGAGGCTTGTGAGCTGTAGAAGTGGAAGCTGCGGGGGATAGGGGGAGGTGAGTATAACTTTTTTATTATGTTTAACCTGCCTCAGCTAAACATAAAGAAATTTTTGAGCTCCAGACAACCACTTTAAAGGGGTTATCCAGTGCTACAAAAACATGGCTACTTTTCCCCCTCTCTTGTCTCCAGTTCAGGTGTGGTTTGCAATTAAGCTCCATTTACTTCAATGGAAAGGGGAAAAAGTGTCCATGTTTTTGTAGCGCTGGATTACCCCTTTAACGTCCAACAAGATGGAGTGGACTTTACGCAGAACGTTTACACGGAACGTCTATACGTTTAGACAGAACGATAATTCGCCCGATCGTACGATTAACGATGTCGGAGTAACGTTTTTTTTTCATAACGATCAGCGTTTAGACGGTACGATATATCGTACGGAAATTCGTTTTGCGATTGTTTTGCGATCGTTTAAGCCTATCTCACACATTGGTTAAATCGGCGAACGACTGTTCACACGGAACGATCTGCGATTTTTTTGCGAACGATCAAGGAAGATTTGAGAACCTGCTGAAAGATCAATCGTTGATCGTTCGCTGCGTTTACACGTACAATTATCGTTCGACTTCGACTGTTATCGTGCAAATTTGCACGATAATCGTTCCGTGTAAACGCAGCATTACCATGGTGGATTCTCCATAGTGGTCACCAATTGTCAGTAGAAGAACAGGTAGCTTCCTTGCACAAAACTGTTTCTGGATAAAGAATCCTAAATAATAACAAACAAAATCATCAACATCGTAGAAGCCTTTAAAAGCCCCCTAAAAAGCTGTGTTACTGTGGATGAAAACAGGCATGGGATTACCTGTCGAACCATAGACCTCACTATGTGTGTGTTGTGTTCATACTGAATTAGTTCCCCCACTTGGGGACCTTTTCGGCAGCTATAGACCTGCTTGTATGTACAGATTAAATTACAAAGCCATAGATCTTTTAGGCTCCATTGACTTCTTAAGGGGCAATCTGCTACTAATGGGAACACATGTAGGTTCTAATAAGGAAATGAGTATAGATTTTATGATTCTCTTCCTTCTTCAGAGCCCTGAACGAGACACTTGATCTCTTATCAGCCAGACACAGTAAATATGGGGGGAAAAATTAGAATAATATCCTTTATTCTCCTTCTCTTTTATTCTTGAGTATTGACACAATTAATTTTACCCTACACTATATTGGGAAACCATGATAAGGCCATGTTCACACACACTAAGTATACCACCGGCCGTTCTGTGACACGGCTGGATCACAGAACCGGGCCGGTGTTACTGATGATCTTGACTTCTGCTGAATTCAGATGCGGGCGCGTCAGTCTTCGCCCACATCCGAATTCACTGCTGCACACAATGAAGCATGCGGTCGGAGCCGCACTCTCCATTGTGTGAACTGACAGGTTCTCTGAGGCTGCTATTCAATGAATAGTGGCCGCAGAAAACTGACATGTCAGTTTCTTGTGTGGCCGGATGGAATCCCAGCCGGAGCGTATACTATGTGTACACACTCGGGCCGGGATTCCATTTATTAATAGACAAAGTATGTGTTGTATAAATCACGGCCATTGTTACAAATTGCAACAACGGTCGTGATTTATACAACACATACGTTGTGTGAACATGGCCTAAAACTGATAGGCTAGGATTATTCTACGGAACGATATAATAATAAATTTGTGCACTCTTTTGTTTTGTTATAAAATAGAAAAAACTGGTGTTTTTTTAGGAAACAGTTTTTATCAGGAATCAGCCTACAGAGCGAGGACTGTGTTTTTTTTTTTTTACATGGTAGGTTTTTTATAGAAGTTTTGATTATTTTTTTCTAGTTTGTGTTGTTACCAGAATACAACAAAGTACAATGAATCTCTGCGGAATCAGGAATGTGATAATTCGTCATTTCAGACAATTATCCACACAGCGATACCGGATATGTTAATTTTTGTTTACATTTTTAAATCTGAAAATAGGGGCAATTTAAATTGTTTATGGATAGGTGTTAATATTTTTAGAAACACTCTTTAAAACTTTTACTAGCCCCTCCTGGGGGCCTATTGCAGTTTCCTGGAATCCATGTTCCATTGTTCGCCTTTAGGTTAGTTGAGGTATATACTGTACCCTTGTTCCTCTATATAAGCCTATGAGTATTCTAATCTATCAGAGGCAGATTCTAGAAGCTTCCTACCCTTCAGCTTTTCAGGTACTTTACACTGTTCCCCAAAATTGGAAACCAACCCAGCGTAAGAGTGCATTTACACATAGAGATTTATCTGACAAATTTTTGAAGCCAAAGCCAGGAACAGACTATAAACAGAGAACAGGTCATAAAGGAAAGACTGAGATTTCTCCCCTTTCAAATCCATTCCTGGCTTTGGCTTAAAAAATGTGTCAGATAAATCTCACTGTGTAAACGCATCATAAGTCTATAAGTAATGGTGAGGTCAGTTAGTTGGAGTTAAAGTGACTCTGTACCCACAATCGGAGTGGAGTAGCGTGAGGCCTCCCATTGAAAGATATAGCAGGCAGGATTCGTCGTTGAGTGGACGGACGGGGGTTCTTAGTGGAATTTCTGCACCAATTCTGTAGTGTGAACGGGCCCTCCATGATAATTGCTAGCTGTAATAGGGCCTTAAGTCATCCAATTGTTCCTTATTAGCCTCCACTGCAGTGAGAGATTCTTACAGGGCCTGGCCCCTATTACCAGGTGCCCAATTGCCTAAGAGACCGACAAGTTCATTAACCTCTACTGGGGCAGTTACCACTAAAGGGGGAGCCCACACTTGTCTAAGTCTAGGGGACTGATCTATTGCACGTTCTCATCAAGAAATCCTCTCAGCTAAAAAGAACTATAACCAGCGGTTGGAGAAGTTACAATTTTGCCAAAATGCCCCACTGACTACTGCTCGATCACCCCGGGATAACTCAAGGGGTCAGCTCCTCTCGGATGTCTAAGCCCAGGGGCTGTATTCCTGAATTTGGCCCTGGATTATGGCATTAGGAAGACATCCATGGCTGTGAGTACAGGTATCTTCTTCTGCTACTAAACAAGTAACACAGTCACCCTGACAGAGTTCTGCACTACTTAGACAGCCCCCCCTGGTAGCCCCCTATCTCCTGTATAAGTCTGTCACTGAAACTACTGAATAGACTTTGCTATTCAAGTGATTATCTCTAAAGCCTAAAACTGCCAATTAACCTACAGCAGCTTAAGAAGGAAACCCTGGCAATCTTTCTCAAGCGCAAAAATACTTATTGTGAACTTGTTGATAAAACATACTGTACTGTTGCTTTTAGAAAACCTGCAAGTAAAGCTGTTCATCTGGTTAAAGACTCTGGACCCTGTTTACTCTATTGTATTGCTACACTGCAAGGGAAACCAGGGACCAATCTACACCTACTTAGGAGGCAAGTGTTGGGAACTGGGGAGTGCTTATACCCCTCTGAGCCCCGTGACAAGTGCTTCAGAGGTACTGCAACACCAACCCTTTATTGTAACACCCCTGGGTTACCACACTGCTATAGGCAATCACTCGATTGCTTACATAGAGCAGTGCAGTGTACAGGATATCTATGTTATTGGTTCTCTGCTGGTACAGCCAGTCATAGGCAGCCCCTCTATCAAAAGATTGTCAGATCAGCCATCAAGGTCTAGCAGGTGCCTTAGGATGCCATGGCAACCGATTACATTGTGGGGATGGTGATCAGACCCCCCTGAACACCAAATTATTTAAATTCTGCAATTGCTATTGCAAACCTCCCAACCATCCCGGATCCGGCAGGACAGTCCCGATTTGGGGGTTGTGTCCTGTCGTCCCGTGACGGCCCCCAGGTGTCCCGCTCCCCACCGCACTGCCTCCCGCCCCATAGGCGTACTGTCCTTAGATTTCAGTACGTCTGTGGGGCTTTGGGGATGTCCTGGGGATTCCCCAGCAGAGCGCGCACCAGTGACCTCTCAGTGTGCGCTGCTGGCCTGTACTTCTGTTAGAGGGAGCTCCCACAAGAGATGAGAGCTCCCTGTACCATAAGTACCAGCCCCGGCACACACTGAGAAGTCACTGGTGCGCACTCTGCTGGGGAATCCCCAGAGAACGCGTATCAGCCGGGGGCCAGGTAGACAGGGGAAGAGAAGAAGACAGCTGCAGCGGGGGAGCGAGGTGTTAGGTGAGTTGTGTTTTTTTTTGTCTGGGGAACAAGTATTAGTGGGTCATCTATAAGGGGGACATGTATAAGGGGAACATGTATTAGGGGCAATCTATAAGGGGGACATGTACAAGGGGCATCTGTAAGAGGGACATGTATAAGAGGGGGCAATCTATAAGGGGGACATCTATAAGGAGGCAATCCATAAGAGGGACATGTACAAGGGGGAATCTATAAGGGGGATATCTATTAGGGGCCAATCTATAAGAGGGGCATATATAAGGGAGCAATCTATAGGGGGGATATATATTAGGGGGCATCTATAAGTGTGAAATGTATAAGGGAGCAATCTATAAGGGGATATGTATTGGGGGCAATCTATAAGGGAGGCATATATAAGGAAGCAATCTATAAGGGGGCATCTATAAGGGGGACATGTATAAGGGAGCAATCTATAAGGGGGGCATGTATTAGGGGGAAATCTATAAGGGGGACATGTATAAGGGGGCAATCTATAAAAGGGATATATATATAAGGGAGCAATCTATAAGGGGGATATGTATTAGGGAGCAATCTATAAGGGGGATATGTATTAGGGGCAATCTATAAGGGGAACATGTATAAGGAGGCTACACAGAGAGGGGCATATACTATAAGGGGGTCACATACAGTCAGCCTACCCACTAAATGAGGGTGTAAAGCGGCCATTACAGATGTGTAGTATGTAGAGAGATGAGGATGGTGCCAGAGCGAGGAGCCTAAGATGTCTGTCTGGCAGATTCTGTGGATCCATGGCTCGGAGAAGTTCCCATGAAGGCCCTGGGCAGATGAAGAAGATGAAAAGGGAAGAACTCTGATGAGAGAAGATGTCCCCTGTGAGTCACTGGATATAACTGCACTGTAATGTATATAGTGTACAGAGCTGTGTAGGGCTGGTTCTACCTCTATATGACTGTATGAGGTGATATTGATTCTTGTACAGAGGATTTTATTGAGTAGCAGCTGTGGCATAAGAAAATCAGTGTTGCACTACCCTGTGATCGTGGGAGAAGTGTTTCAGTGTGGTTGGGGGCGTGGCTTGTGGCATGGGTGTGGTTAGGGGCGTGATTTTTCTTGTTTGGTTGGGGTGTGTCTATGTCCCTCTTTGCACTCAGTCAAAGTTGGGAGGTATGCTATTGGCGACTGATGCTGGAGTGATCTCCAATATCAGTCTGTTTTGCCAGAAGACATCTGTTGGATATGGCTCGGACTTGGCTCCTGAGCACAGGATATACTATGATATACAAGTGCATCATGTACGTCAGAAAGAGGTTAACCCCTGTACATTGATCTGGACATGGCTGCAGGGGATCCCCACATTGCTCTCCCCAGCATAGGCTTATGTACCCAAGTGTGATACTGCAGGATCAGACAGAAGACATTGACCCTCATGTTCCAGTCCATGCAGGGTGTGTGTGGGGGTCCACTTAAGGCTGTGTTTTATGCCTCGGTTTTCTAAAATTGAGACATAACTGCAGCTTTTTCCCCTCAATTTTTAAAATCACAGCAAAAAAAAAAAAAGTGATTTTACCACAGAAACACGCGATCCCAGTCTCATTCCACTAGACCTTTGGCACAGGACCCCCATGTATTCCCTGCGCTCTGGCCACAGGACTCTTTTCCATGTATGTTCTCCCACCATCAGAGGCATCTCATAGCGTTGTCGCTGACTGACTAGAACCGAAAGGGTTAACGCAAATTACAATCTACCTGCTGCCGTTTCATTTCACTCCAGATTTTTCATTCCTAAATGAGCTTGAGAAAAACTAAAAAACACAAAGGCAATTAAGGCGCCGAACTTCCCGTCCGTCGCTACCAGCGCACCGCCGCCTCGCTTTTATATTTCATTCTCCTTTTAATTATCTCACAGTATTTGATTTTCGCAGCGAGTCGCCAGGGTATTGCTCATCCTGAGGAATGGCGAGCACCGGCCGGACTTGATACCTCGCAGATCACATCTTTGCCAAACTAGTTTTTTTTTTTTTCTTTCCTGCCTTTAATGAGCTTTTCAGATGAATTCAAAGCCGCATTACATGAGAGAAGCGAAGAGACGGAGTAAACACTTTTCACTCGGCGTAATTAGAGGCGGGCGCGCTCTGCCGGTGAGGACGCTCAGCCCCGTGTCAGATCGCGGATGACCCAACTGGAATAATCTGTGAAATGGGACGTTGGGCCGGCAGAGCGATGAGCTGCCTCTCCCCAGCAGGGAAATCAATGCACAATGTATCTGTTACCGGAACGCAGCAGAACATTGGGAAAATGAAACCCCTCCATTTGTTAAAATGAAAGGAGACCACCTGACCTTGGAAACCTCAGTAAATGATTGCGAGCCTGGTGCGGCAGGGTAGATGAAAGGCGTTACATATAGATATCACGTTACCGCCATGAGTTCTGTCTACTCCAGGGATCCAGTCGCAGAGGAATCAAGGTCAAAATGGGAAAAATCTCATGAATCTCCCAAAAGTGAATTATATGAATCCGAGTATTATGACATGGATGAGATTGGACCGATGTGAAGTTGTCACAACATAATAACTGTATATTATATAAGAGCCCAAGGCATACACTGCTAGTATAGGGAAGGTCCTAAACTATAGAGAAGTCTAAACTTTAAGGGGGGCATTTATTAAGTCCGGCGTTTTTTACGCCGGACTTAAAAATGCCCCCGCAGCTCCGGCGCTACGGAGATTTATGTAGAGGCGGACTGCCTCTACATAAATCCCGTGCGCGCCGTTGCGCACCGCCGAAAACCTACGCCAGCTGAGGACTGGAGTAGGTTTTCGGCGTACATTTTGGCGGAACGGATGATAAATCGCGCGGACTCTGAGTCCGCGCCCTCCGTTCCGCCCACTTTCCGCCCCCTTTCCGCCCCCTGGCGTACTTGGCGGAAAGTGCCGATTTGCGAATATTTTATTCGCAAATCGGCCATTTGCGTATAAAAAAATACGCAAATCGGCACTTTCCGCCGAAAATCATCCGTTCGCCGGATGATACATGTGGACCTTAGTGTTCAATGGGGAGGGGAAAGTAAGCCACTGCCAGACTCCTCTGGTGGGGTCAAAACTCCCCAAAACAAAAAGATTCGGCAGCTAAAATAGATACATCCGTTCCTTTACTTCACCAATATCTGCGGCTAGGGCAAGCTTTGAGGCTACCATACACGATAGATGGTCAGTCCATTATGCCAAAATTGTTGAATTTGGCCAATTTTAATCTGATCCGTATATGAACGACTTTTTATAGAGGGATAAGAAATCAAGAAAGGATCTAATAAGAATAATTCCATTCTATGCATTATGAGACATAGAGCCTCATGACAGCTGCACCTAGCTCTACTATGGGGGTCCCCAATCCCTATTCTGACCGAAGAGATGGCCGTACATGTCCACAGCTTTCTCCATATACCACTATGGGGTGGTTTCACAGCCAAGCAAGGACACTAGTAGGAATGGACAGTGGACTGGATGGAGTAGACTGGATGAAGTGGACTAGATGGAGCAAACTGGATGTAGAGCACTGGATAGAGCAGACTGGATGAAATGGACTGGATGTAGAGGACTGGATGATGTGGATTGGATGGTGTGGACTAGAGGACTGCATGGAGCAGCCAGGTTCAAGTGGACTGGATGAGATGAAGGGATGCGATTTACTAGGTTAAAAAAAACTTAATGGAGCGGACAGGATGGCGTAGATTAGATGGAGTGGATTGGATGGAGTTGACTGGATGGAGCCAACAGGATGGAGAGGACTAGATGGAGCAGACTGGATAGAGTAGACTGTATGGAGTGGACAGGATGGAGAGGACTTGATGGAGGGGAGAGTATGGGGTGAACTGGATGTAGTGGACTTGATGGGTAGGACTGTATGAAGTAGACTAGATGGAGAGGATTACATGGAAACAACTGGATAAAGTAGACTGAATAGAGAGAAAACTGGATGGAGTGGGGTAGACTAGATGTTACTTGCTAGGTGTTGTGGTACATCTGCAGCCCTTGTCACTAGGCTCGGAGTGGTATATGCCCTCCCTGGATCCCAACACATGCCACTTTAAGGTATAGTCCCTGATAACAGTACTACCTGTAACTCAGTTAAAGGTGTTAAACAGCAAATATACAGTTCCTTTGTACGCAAGGTGCAATAGTGGCAGATGGAGAGTTGGTTTGACAAGATCTCTTTAAAGGGGTTATTCAGTGCTACAAAAACATGGCCACTTTCTTTCAGAGACAACACGACTCTTGTCTCCAGTTCAGATGCGGTTTGCAATTAAGCTCCATTCACTTCAATGGAACTGAGCAGCAAAGCCCTGCCCAAGCTGGAGACAAGAGTGGGGCTGTCTCTGGAATAAAGTGGGCATGTTTTGGTAGCACTGGATAACCCCTTTAACACTTGAGCTACTTGAATCAATGCTTTTAGCAGGTATATTGAGTATCTGGAGTTTAGCAAAGTCTCTTAGAGGAGGTTACTGAATAAGTTTAGACTGGACTTGATTTACATTACCTATCCAGACTGCAGGGTTCCTCTTGCGGTCTTCTTCTCCCCAGGTCCCACGCTTCAGAGCGGCCTGTTTTAGCAGACAGGCCCCTCAGCCAATCACTGGCTGGGACCGCTGTGGCCAGTGATTGGCTGAGAAGCCTGTCAGCTCAGACAGGCCGCTCTGAAGCTGGAGCACGCAGGACCCGGGGAGAAGAAGACTGCAAGAGGAGCCCTGCAGCCTGGATAGGTAATATATAAAGTTTAATCAAGGGCTGCAAGGGCATCGGTAATGATGTCCATGCAGCCCTTGTTAAACGATATTCGGGCTGTGGAATAGGCCCAGTAAACGAGTGCCGATCTAGCCTTCATCAGCCCATGTAATAACACTGTTAAAAATGTGATATTTTGCATATTTAGTGAAGCCATTACAATATGGCGCTGACCTTCTGAACAAAGATATTTTACATTCCTTACAGCTTCTGTTAGTAACACTAGTGCTATGTAACTAACAACACGTCTTCAAGGAACATCCAGATGTTATACCCATCCCAAATGTTAAACAAGCAACCCCAACTATGTATGCCGATTTCACTGCCTCAGATGATTAAAAGGAATACAAAAGCCTGACACCAATAAAAAAAGAAGAAGCAAAGTCACCCCCATACATTTCACAATAGACTAGAATTGGACTTTTGACTTTCATTTGTATAAGCCCCTATCTGCTAGAGATGGGTTGTCCCTAATGTGATGAAGACCTCAGAACACATACACTGTGGGACAAATTGTTAGCTTTCTGACGTAGGAATAAAGGTCATCTGCTTTCGATAATGGCTTTAAAGGGGGGACTGTTAAGGATGTGATATTTTGTATATTTAGTGAAGCCATTACAATATGGTGCTGACCTTCTGAACAAGTAGAGATATTTTACATTCCTTACAGCTTATGTTAGTAACACTAGTGCTACGTAACTAACTCCTTTTGTACCTCAGCCAATAAAGTACTGACACCAGCCTTAGTAGAAGTATACATGCCCCCAGGGTATATAAACTGGCTGCCATCTTTGAATAAAGGAGATCGACCTTAACCTACTCCAACTCTACTTATAGGTCTCTGATTGGTGGAGAGGACATGGGAAGATAGGGAAAGTATCAGTTTGGGTGACCTTTGCAGGGGCTGGACAGCGGCCAACTCTCAGCTGGTGGCAGACATGTGCCTAGTCACGTACACCATTAACCAATTACATATAAACCTTCAGCTGTGCTTTGCAATAGGTGAAAATACAGAGAGACACCAAGTGACCAAAATGCAGTACTAAAGGACTCCATCCACAGAAAAACCAAATACATGTGCACCTTCAGTGCCGACCTACATGTACACAGAAACAGCAGTGGCACATGGGTTCTGGGACACTGCAGATAGAGTGAACAAGTCTGGGTGGGGTGGACTGGACTGGATGGAGCAGACTGTGTGAAGTTGACTGGTTGGAATATACTGCATGTAGAGGACTATATGGTGAGGACTGGATGGAGTAGGCTGGGTGTTGCGGACTGTGTGGAGTATATTGAATGTAGAGTGTCTTCTGAGCCACTGTATCTAAGCCTACTGTGTGATGTATGTGCTGTAACCCCATTCCCCCTGCTGACCTTTTTATTCTGGGTACCCCATAATGATAGAGTTTTGTGTCTCTCCCGTTTGATTTTTTCATGCTGCAGCGCAGAGACTGATAGGAGGCAAGTGATTTACAAACAGCAGGGTTATAGCGGATGTTGCTTCATCACTTTTGGTGGCGTTCACTGTCATCATTACGATCTCTAGATGAGCTGCGGTTATGGATCGGCCCATTCTGGGGGGTTATTGCCCAATTACGAGACCTAAAAACAACTCGAAGCCATAATAACCACTTACAGAAATGACGATTATTAACCGTTGTGCAGCTTCTGCGGAGATTCTGCACTCGGCTTTATGGTTATGTCATATGCCTCATCGGGGGCTGTTACTACAGCGCCAGTCATCATACTGTGCAATTATCACTGTATAATTCATGAATGATGAGGATCCTGCTAATGTGAATGAGTCTTCAAATCACTGGAATTATCCATATCACTTACTATGGCAGCTGTGATCTTTCCACTCCACACAGTCCTCTCCACCTAGCCTGCTTCATACAGTCCTCACCATATAGTCCTCTACATCCAGTATACTCCATCCAGTCAACTTCTTACAGTCTGCGCCATCCAGTCCAGTCCACTCCCCACAGTCCAGTCCACTTTACACAGCCTGCTCCATCCAGTCCTCATCCATCCACTATGTACAATCTCTAGAGACAACAATAACATACTGTACACAAAAACACACTGACACACACACACGTACACACACACAATAACTGACTGAAACACACACACAAATTACTAACTGACACACACACACACACACACACACACACACACACACACACACATACTAACTGACACAATACAATCAATACAATATGATAAAGAATCTTCCCATTCACCCACAATCACTGTTGGAAAGTTACAAAAGCTCTCCCATAAAGAAAAAGGAGTAAGCTGGATCCAGGAGTCTTGCTGTCTCATCCGTGTCCTTGTTCTGTGTCTTTGCAGCCCCTCCAGTCTGATCAGCCATGATAGATATTACACTCAGGGTAGGTAGACACCATGGAAATGATGCAATACGGGAACCATTTCAAGGATTTGCTGTAGAGATTGGAGCTATACAAGACAAGCTCTGCGCCTCGGGCTCCATGAGATAAAGTATCCGTGTCACAGCAAGCGGCTTCCATTTACTTCACCTGTCTGTGCGGTGGTGTTACAGATAGATGTATTGTAGCCGTACAGTCGATGAGATACGGTGCGCTGTCTGCGAGGCCAGCTCCGGGGTCACACACAACATACACAGCCGTCCTTCACAAGGAGAAGAGACAAAGCACCCACAACCGAAATAACCTACACCGTATATATAAAAGCTGCAAAATGGGTCACTGTGTAAAGACATTACATTACTAATCCTGTACTCTGAGTACTATCCTGAGTTACATCCTGTATTATACTCCAGAGCTGCATTCACTATTCTGCTGGTGGGGTCCCTTTGTATATACATTACATTACTTATCCTGTACTGATCCTGAGTTACCTCCTGTATTATACTCCAGAGCTGCACTCACTATTCTGCTGGCGGGGTCCCTGCGTACATACACAAAAGGGGATTATAATAGGGGCGTTTTTGGGCGGCAGCCCGGGGCTCTGAGCTCCTAGGGGGCCCATGACCACCCAAAAAGACTTATACTTTCAGTGGTGTACTGTCTCCTGGCTACATTTCCGCCATGATTTGCAAAAAAATCACAGTTTTTTTATGGCAATTTTGCACAAATCAGGACATCATGACATTATCTGTCCTGTACTATGAACGCCAGGCTAGCGCCGCCATAGTTACAGTGGGGTGGGGGGGCCCAGGCTTGGTGAACAGCCCGGGGCCTATGGTAAAGTTAATCCGCCCCTGTCATACATTACATTACTTATCCTGTACTGATCCTGAGTTACATCCTGTATTATACTCCAGAGCTGCACTCACTATTCTGCTGGTGGGGTCACTGTGTACATACATTACATTACTTATCCTGCACTGATCCTGAGTTACATCCTGTGTTATACTCCAGAGCTGCACTCACTATTCTGCTGGTGGGGTCCATACATTACAATACTTATCCTGCACTGATCCTGATCCTGACCTTTGCAGTGTTTCTTGAATTCCCTTGCTCCCCCTCAGCATAGCCCACTGACTCTGACACTTTGTGGCTTTAAGTTTAAGTGGTTAGAGCCCCTCCAGCAGAGCACGATACCTTTTGGATAGGTCCCCTTCAGGAGCCCGCCTAGTCCTTAAGCTACAAACCTAACCAGTAACCTCCTGTAAGAGACTTAACTAAACTCTATTCTCAGTATATCTGCTATCAGCAGGGACCTGACAGGGAGATAATAGGGATCCTGACAAGCCAACTACTTAAGCTCCTAAACTGCATCCTGCATTTAAAGCGACTCTGTACCCACAATCTGACCCCCCCCAGCTGCTTTTAATCCAAGATCTGTCCTGGGGTCCGCTCGGCAGGTGATGCAGTTATTGTCCTAAAAAACAACTTTTAGATTGGCAACCCCGTGCCCAAAGGTCGGGGCTTAGATTGTGTATGCATTAGGCTGGCACAACCCCTCCATCCCTCCTCCCCACCCTCCTCATCATTAGGAATGCGTCAGGCAGATTGTCTCCTATTCCCCACCTGTGTGAGCACGGCACATGGGCTTGATCGTTAAGACACCTGTGCAATGTTCAAACAGAAGTAAATGTTCCAGTGGCATTCCTAATGGTGAAGAGGGTGGGGAGGAAGGACGGAGGGGAGGTGCAAAGATAGGGAACAGATACTCCCCTTGGGCACAGGGCTGCAAGTTTAAAAGTTGTTTTTTAGGACAATAACTGCATCACCTGCCGAACGGACCCCAGGACAGATCTTGGATTAAAAGCAGCCGACGGTACAAGTGGTTTGGGGGAGTCAGATTGTGGGTGCAGAGTCGCTTTAAGGACTTTTTTGTACAGCACATTTAAGAGAAATACAAATAAAGTTATCCTGTTTGAGTACTCTGGACCGTATCCTGCACACCACAGGGACACAGGGACTACTCCTTTAACAGGCGTGTGTTGGGACCTAGAGAGGGCTTATACCACTCCTAGCCCTAGTGCTGCAGCGGTACCGCAACACCAGCCCCTGCAAATAGTGCCTAGCACGTCTGGTATCCAGTATAGACCAGAGGGTACACATTGATCAGTAAGATCATAAGATGATGACGCTTTGCAGTGAAGGATGATATCCCTTGCGTTATATATTTAGCACAGTCATTGAGTTATTTGGCCACATCCAAAGAACTGTGCAGAATAGTGAACTGTGCAGCAAAGTGACAATTTGACAAATATTTAGCTTATGGCTGGTCATAATTGAAAAGACCTCCTCCATGTGACATATATGTAATACTCGTCCACTTCTGTGATAACTAAGTATTGGGTGTTTTTTGCACAGGGGCGATGTAGGTACCCAGTTTGGCCGGTTTACTATCCCCAATGGTCGTTAACCTCCAGGAGTGTTGAGGGTCACTTGGGCACTTATCACTGTAACCTGGAATGGTAGCAGATCCACCTGCCACTCACAGAACGGGGAGATAACCCAAGTGTACAGTGGTTTGTGTGCGGATGCCGACAGAGTCCCGTGCGTTTAGTCAAAATAGAACACTTTACTGAATAAGACTTGAGTTTCACAGTACATGTGATACAGTAGTGCAAATCTTGACACGGAAACGTTGTGACTGACAGTGGGGTAGAACCAGTGCTTGTAGAAGTCATTGCTTTGTAGAAAGAAAAAAGTAGTTGCCAGAGGAGCCCTGCCCAATGTAGTGAATGTGCTCTGCTGGACAGGTGTAGAGGTAGAGATCAGAAGTACTCACGAATGCCAGTTGTGGCTCTGGGCCACCTTATGCCCCCTAGTTAAGAGGTACCCATCCTAGATGGGTAATACGAGCCCCATTCGTTGGTTATCTGGGTGTAGCAGGCTTCCGAGACATCCCAGTCATCCTGCCCTGCGCAGTAGGATACGTAGACCTTTTCCCTGGTAGCTTTATCCAACTGGGGTCAGTTTCTCTAGTTTTAGGAGACTGTCCTGAACTGTTTACAGAGGTTCCTGGCATGGGCTAGGGTTATCCTAGGTGGCTTCTCTCTGAGCTTAGCACTGCATAGTTGCTTTTGCATATAGTAGTAGCATCTCACACGTTTGTCTGCTTGATCCTTCTACCAGAAACAAACTCCTCCTCCAGGGGCTAATCTGAACCCTCCTGTGAATGGTGGGGCTGAGTGTGAGTAAGAGAGAGAATAAGAGATAAGTTAGAAGAAAGAGCACCTGTGACTTGTCAGTGCACAAATGCGTAGTACAAAACAGTTAACCCTTGGCTTCAGCTGTGCATAGGAGAAACAAAGACAGTGGTGGCACCTACTGGGGAAAACATAATACTACATCTCCCACTTGTGAACCTGAAAGAGTGATTTACTCAGGTGCTCTAGACAGCACCAGTGGTGGGACACCACATATACAGCAGTTGATGGGATATACAGCAGGTGATGGGTATATAGCAGGTGGTGACATATACAGTAGGTGTTGAAGTCTTTCCCATAGGTACAGGGTCCACTTAATTCCCCGAACTGCCCATACAGCTGAAGCTATGGCACTAACTGGTAATATATAAGGTGTATATGAGGATTGATTGATCTTTACTGATTGGTTGATTGATAGATATGTAAGCCCTGAACCTGTCTGTCCTGTAGATGCTGAGAATCCTCCTGTCCTCCTCTATCACTACTCTGTTTGGAAGCTTTTAGGCTACAGGATAGATCAATATTAGAGATGAGTGAATTAACAGTAACAACAAAGCAAATCAGCCGGATACCTTTGAACTCTGTTCCACTTTGGGTACCGGGAAAAGCTGAATCCAGTCCTGGCAAACTGGGAAAAGTTTCCTAGTACTGGATCCAGCTTTTCCAGACACCCTGGGAGGAGTGGCACTGAGTTGCAAGGGCAGACGGCTGATACCCTTTGTTATTCCTGTAAATTCACTCATCTCTAATCCATATCCCTGTACAAGACAGAATCAGGAGACAATATGGGGCCGACACAGTTCTTAGCTCGGGGCCAAACAACTGATGCTCAGCCAGTCCTAGGAGGATGCAGTGTCTCCTCTCTCCAGCTGTCCCCACTCCTTTCATGTTAACAAATGACTGACAGCCATAGCCCGCGCTTCCCGAGCTGTGATATCTGGAGAAGACTCGTGGCCAAAGGGAAAACATCTGCAGAAACCTGCAAAACCACAGGAGGATGAACCAGAAAAGAGCAGCATGGAACCGATACACAAAATCATGGTATACAATGGTGGAAAAGATGGTATGATGGATGATATGTGCTAGGGGGCAGGGGCAGTGTGTTCAATTTTTAAAGTACTTTTAAAACTTTTTTTTTTTTTATGTTTTTTTTTACATTTTTTTTCTTTAAAATCATCTGGTATCAGAAAGGTATACAGATTTTTAAATTACTTCTATTTAAAGATCCACTACCAGTACTGCTGTATGTCCTGAAGGAAGTAGTGTATTCTTTCCAATCTGACACAGTGCTCTCTGCTGCCACCCCTGTCTGTGTCAGGAACTGTCCAAATCCCCATAGAAAACTTTAAACAGTTCTTGTCACAAACAGAGATGGCAGCAGAGAGCACTGTGTGAGACTGCAAAGAATACACCACTTTCTGCAGGACATACAGCAGCTGATAAGTAATGGAAGACTGGAGATTTTTAAAGTAGTAAATTACAAATCTGTATAAGTTTCTGAAAAAAAAATTCACTTGAGTACTGCTTTAAAGAGCAGCTAAATTCTTTCTTAGGCAAGCTTAAACCCAATTCTAGGGATAACATAGGGGAGTGTTACTGGTGTTACATATCATTCACATTATTATTTTTGAGACCAAATAAAAGTTATGTTTTATTGGTCTTCATGACTCCAGGAACACTGCGGTGCTATGGACCATACACTAAATGAAACTACATGACTCCAGTGGGCATAGTCTCTCAAACAGAAGATTTATTGAAGTTATTGGTTCCTCTTGTCATGTCTAAGATCATTACAATCTGAGGACACAACACCAGTGCATTCAGTGGGGGTGACTACCTCTTACCTACTGGTGGACCCTACAGACTCCAGTGCCCCTACCACAGCGGCTTTATGCAGAATCATGTGGAGCGCCCCCATATGACCATCCTGCACTCTCCTGCCACACAATATCACTTTCTAATCTGGCTAATTCCTGTATCTCATTCCTCTCAGGGCCGATGCTCAGCATTTGATTAGTTTTCCAGTGTTGGAGAAATAATCTCTGGGAACGTGTCGACCATGGAAAATCTCACGATCTGGCTATTAAGATATCGCTCTTGAGAGAATATAAGCCGCGTGACACAAACTGCGCACAACAAGGCAATTATCAGGATGATTACTGACAAAAAGGCAAACTGGCAGCACAACAGCTGCACCATGTCCTGCATTATATATATATATATATATATATATACAGTCGTGCCTTGGATTACGAGCATAATTTGTTCCAGGACTGTGCTTGTAATCCAAATCCACTCTTAAACCAAAGCAAATTTTCCCATGAGAAATTATAGAAATGCAGACAATTGGTTCCACACCCCAAAAATGATTTATTATTCTGAATAACATGTAAAACAGATAAAACAAACATTCAGAAACAGCAGAATATGTGATATTATAAGTTACTGTACAGTAATGGAGAGGATGGGAAACACAAGGGCGGACAGAGACTGCAGGGAGCATGAAGGAATGAGCAGGGCAGATGTGGGCAAATACATGCAGCACTCTCTGTCCGGGGAGAGAGGGGTTACAGCTATGGAGAGATTACCTCCACAGTCCTGTCCCCTGATGTAAGCCCCAGCCTGAAGTAGATCTGCTATGATTTGGAAGGTGAGGGAGACTTCCTGGGTCAGAGAACAGGGCTGTAGACCCCACTATACAGACCATGTCCCTCCCCCACTCGTGCTCCCACCCAGTACAGGGAGCTCTTAAACCAAAGCAATGCTCTTACACCAAGTCACAATTTTGAAAATCTGTGAGCTCTTAAACAAAAGCGCTCTTAAGCCAAGTTACTCTTAAACCAATGTACCACTGTATATATATATATATATATATATATATATATATATATACTGTATATATATATACCTACAGGGGCCCCATGCATACACTGGGTCGATGACATTTGTGCAGCTTTTGTCTATTTAGCTATCTGCCATGTGTGAGTTGAAGCCTAATCCTCCATCTATGTCACTGAGACTCTTCATCTGCACCTCAGACAATCTTAAGAGGAAAGATAAAGCATCTTGTGACCTTTGTCAGGTTTATAAGCCCGGCTGATAGCGTTCAGTCACCATCGCCGAGGACACAACTCAGAGAGCTAGATACGTTTATTAACACCTTAACCTTGTGCAGCTGCCACACGCTCAGTCCATGATATCACC